>NC_029776.3:105413753-105428343 GCF_000817695.3 Arachis duranensis
TAAAAAATATTTTTTTAAAAATTTTAAAATTTTATATAATATAAATATTAAAAAATTATTCTATAAATTTATGTAAGAAAAAATAATTAATTTTTATGTCAAATTTACCTAAATACTATTATGTGTTATTAAATAATGGACTTTATAAAACATTATTATTATTTAATAATACTAATAAACATAAAACATTATTCTACTCTAGTAAGCCAACATTAAGATTAAACTTTAATTTTGAAAGAGAATTAGATCCTTATCCATTAGCTCAAATATAAAAAAGTAAGCATCTCTCTTTTTGTATTTAATTTCATTAGTATTTTTGCTTTTTTAAAAAAAAGAAGCACACAAGAAATATAAATAGAAGAAGTTCAAACTAGTGTGTGTCTGTGTGATATGGGTGGAATTTGTGAAGGTTAAAGTGAAAAATAAAAAATATATAATGTGTGAAGTGCATGAAATTTGTGAAGATTAGGATAAAAAATTAGAAATATATCATAATTCTAAAAGTGTGTGCGAATAAATAAACGAAATTTGGTGTTGATAATTAATAAAGATAATTTTAAATATTTATTATTATATAGGATTATATTAGACTTTTAAATTTTATAAGTACAAATTAAATTTAAAAGACTTTTTTATGAACTTTCAAAAGCACATCTAACTTTTAAATTTATTACAAACATAAAATAAGGTGTTTATACTTTTCTCTACAAATAATTTTACCAAACAAGTTATATACGGTTAATCTTTGAAGCCAATATTTATTATAGTAAAAAAAGTATTGTAATCTACATAAGTAGGAGATTTTAGTAAAATGAAACTATATGGAAGTTGTATTCCTATTACAATTTACAAATATATATAATGACTATTTTACAAAAATTTATTTGCTATTCAGCTCATCATGCTGTGTGACAAGAACTATGCTTTTCAACAAATGCATAAGGAGTAAGAGATATTTTTTTCCTGCAATCTAGCCTCACACACCTTCAAATGATGATTATGTCCCCTCACTTTGAACAGAGATTAGAAAGAAAATATTATTCCATCTTAGTCAAATCAAGGCCTAAACTCAAAATATATCATTATCATGGACTTAAGATGAAGTAACTAGAGAATTATTTGAAAACATTGAAAATATACAGTGATTTTCCTGCCATTTTCTACTAGTGGTTGCTGCTGCTTAGCCTTCTATTTCTCATTTGAATAAGTATCCACTAATCTTGTTGGAGTATGGCTTTGTGGAGTGAAATTTTGCTCAAAAGAATCCATGGCAATGTAGTGTTACTTCTGTCAAGCAATGGTGCTAAAATGCGTCAGTTAGTTTTTGTTTTTTCGGTGACTTTTTTTTTGTCAGTTAGTTTTTATTTGTCTTGACTCTTGAGTTATTAATAATTTTTTGACTAAACAGTTAAATTAGTTTTTCGAAAAATTACTTATTTTTCAAATTAGTTATCGAAGATTTTTTTAATTAGATTCGTTTTTTAAATATTTTAAATGAGTCATTTTAATTTTTTTGTCACTTTTATTATTAACGGTGTCAAAATTTATTGATGTGGCACATTAAGTGTCACTATAACACACATAATCATCTTAAACGGTTAACATGATCATTTTAAAAGATTAGATCAAATCAATCCTAAATTGAGAAATTCAAATGTCTCAAGTTTTGTAAAATCACTTAACGTTTCACATCAACAAATTTTGATACGGTCAATAAAAAAATAAAACAAATAATATGAATAATTTAATATTTTTAAAAGACAAATTTAATTAAAAAAATTATTTTAAAAATTAATTTAAAAAACAAGTGAATTTTCATCTAAAATTTGACTATTTTTCTTAGTTTTTCATTTCTAAAATTTGAAGATATTACGGGAAGGTACTAATTATTTTTGATATGCTAGTTGTGTAATACATATAAATGAAGTTTTAGTGTGTAATGTCTAATTATGGGACTCATAATTGGTTTAAAAGAAATCGTTTGTGTCGATTTGTTTAAAATTGTTACCATCCATTTGAGTGAAGAGGAAGAATAATTAGAAAGCTTTGGATCAACAATCAATGGCTAGAATTAATTTAAAAAATGAGAGTAACGATTTTATGGTTGTAGAAATTCTGAAAAAAAAAATTGTCTTAAAATCGTTAGTCTCATTTTCACAATTTTTTTGTCCTTTTTTAAAATCGTAAGTCATGATTTCTTATGACATTGAAAACACCTATATCAATACATTACACCAAATTAGTATAACATCAATGTATTACATTCTTCCGATTGTAATATTAAAAAAAATTAGGAAAAAAAAAGACGTAATACAAAAATATTATTTAAATTAAAAAATTGTCGTGGCTAATTCTATTATAATTTTATTTTTAAATTGCATTCCATAGTAATGAATTGTTATTGATTAATGATTATTTAAATTATATTTTTAAAAAATTATAAAATAATTAATTATTAATTGCAGTTGTTAAAAGTTAATTGGTTAGGAGTTATTTACCTATATTCTTTTTAAGCAGTAAGACAATACCGGCCTGCCTTTATGGGCTTTGACCTCAATTGATGAGAAGTTTTGGATTTAAGTTTTAATGATGATCTAACCCAAAAAAAATGAGGCTTTACATTTTACAAAATGAATGTTGGTGAGGCTTTTACAGAATGAATGTTGGTATGAATATGATTTTGCAGGATTAGTTTTGAATAAAATGAAATTGGTGTTAATGTACTTTGTATTTGTATATTTTTTTTTTTGTTAGATATGATTATGAACAAATGAATATGATTTGGATAATGTTATAATTAGTAAAAAAAGAATAATTTATATAAATTTTATATTAAATTTGTCACTTTACAATAAAATAAAATATATTTAAAAAAACATAAATATTATTTTATGAGTTAAAAATAAAAAATATATAGGTGTATAATTTTCAAAAGGCATATAATTAATATAAATATTGATTTTAAGTAAAATATATTAATTTTAAAATAATTTAGATTAAGATGAATAAATTTTAACAAATAAATTTAAATGTACACATACTATAAAAAATACAAGATAAATATGATATTTATAAATTAGACCTCTTTTTTAGACACCAATACTAAATCATTTTACATAAATAGTATTATAATAGTCATCGTAACTACTTAAGGTAAATTATAATTTTTGGTGATATTATATTAATAAAATTGATTTAAAATAAAAATATGTTGAGATTTAGCTCTTACATTTAAAATTAGTAATTTATAATTTTGGATTTCATGCAAAAACATTTAAAAAATAAAAGAGAACTGGTATTTAAGTAAAATAATAGTTTGGAATCATTTTAAAAAATTACATGAGATCAATTTAAAGAAAATAAAAGAGTAAAATCAGAAATAATTAATTTTATATGATAAATTTGATTCCAAAGAAATTTAAAATAATTTAAATTAATTTCTTAAAAATATAAAAAAATTAATCCAATTTACTTCTTAGTCCTTTCTATCCACACAAGAGTAGAGATTTTATTTAGCGGTCTAGTCAACTTTGTGAAAACAAAGAACATTCGAGACTCGAGAGTAAGTTTATAGAAAGTTCGCGAACCCATTCGCGCGAAATTTCCGATCCCCACTTTAACCAACGGCAACGGCATCCACGTCACAAACGACACCGTTTTTGTCCCCCGAAGAAACCAACCCGCGCTATTTGAAAGAAAACGTTTAAAAAAAAAAAAATAAAAAACGAGGATCTCTCTCTCGTTCCGGAGAGAAGTAGAATAATCCAGAACCTCTCTGCTACTATAATAACCCCTTCCCTCTTCTTCCTTATTCGCCGAACACGCAAAACAACAACAAATCTTCTCTGCGCTTCGCTATTCTCATTCTCTCCAGTCTCCACGCTTCGCGCTCTATCTTTTCCTGCAATTTCACAATTTCATTCGAGCTCGTTAACAATGGCGGATGTACAGATGGCAGACGCTGAGACATTCGCATTCCAAGCGGAGATCAACCAATTGCTGAGCCTCATCATCAACACTTTCTACTCCAACAAGGAGATCTTCCTTCGCGAACTCATCAGCAACGCTTCCGACGCATTGGACAAGATCCGATTCGAGAGCTTAACCGATAAGAGCAAGCTCGATGCTCAGCCGGAGCTCTTCATTCGTCTCGTCCCCGACAAGGCCAACAAGACTCTCTCAATCATCGATAGCGGAATTGGAATGACCAAAGCAGGTACCGTAAAATGAACTTCCAATTTTGTTCTGAATTCAGTCACGTGCTGTTTCTTTGAGTTTGATTACTGATTTGTGTGCGTGTGTGTGTAGATTTGGTGAATAATTTGGGAACAATAGCGAGGTCTGGGACGAAGGAGTTCATGGAGGCGCTGCAGGCGGGTGCTGATGTCAGCATGATTGGACAATTCGGTGTTGGGTTCTACTCTGCATACTTGGTTGCCGAGAAGGTGATTGTGACCACCAAGCATAACGATGACGAGCAATACATTTGGGAATCACAGGCTGGTGGCTCATTCACTGTGACCAGGGATACCAGTGGGGAGCAACTCGGAAGAGGAACCAAAATCACCCTCTTCCTCAAGGAGGATCAGGTAATACAGACACCTCAGCCCCATTTTGATTTCTATTTGCTCAGAAGTTTGATATTCTTGCTGTCGTTTTCTTCTGTATTGGATATGGTTTTATTCTTTGATTGGTGTTTTTATCTATATGATATGATATGGATATGTTTGGGTTAATAGGTTATATGACGTGTTATATAATTCACCAATAGTAATATTTGTTATGAAGTTTTTGTTGCAATGAGTTCGAAGAACACAAAAAATAATAATGGATAATTATGAACACGTCGAAATTGGAATCTTAGGAGTGTAAGGAACAACATAATTATTTCTGTATGAATTTATTCAGAAACACATTGAGGTCTGCTCAGCAATTTGATTCATTAAGTGCGTGCTTAGTTTTTAGACTTTAGGGGAACATTTAAAATGTTTCAGGAATTTTTAAATTGAAAGTTGCTTTAATTTGAGCTTGCAACCGGAGATGATGGCTGAGTGATTGACATTGTTTTTGGTTTTTAACAGCTGGAATACTTGGAGGAGAGGAGGATTAAGGATCTTGTGAAGAAGCACTCGGAATTCATTAGTTATCCCATTTATCTATGGACTGAGAAGACGACCGAGAAAGAGATCAGTGACGATGAGGACGATGAACCCAAGAAGGAGGAGGAAGGCGATGTTGAGGAAGTTGATGAAGAGAAGGAAAAGGATTCCAAGAAGAAGAAAAAGATCAAGGAGGTTTCTCACGAATGGCAACTCATCAACAAGCAGAAACCAATCTGGTTGCGCAAGCCGGAAGAGATAACCAAGGAGGAATATGCATCCTTCTACAAGAGCCTCACCAATGATTGGGAAGACCACTTAGCAGTGAAGCATTTCTCAGTTGAAGGCCAGCTTGAATTTAAGGCCATTCTCTTTGTCCCCAAGAGAGCACCCTTTGATCTGTTTGACACAAGGAAGAAGCCAAACAACATCAAGCTATATGTCAGAAGGGTGTTCATCATGGACAACTGCGAGGAGATCATTCCAGAGTACCTTAGCTTTGTTAAGGGTGTTGTCGACTCCGATGACTTGCCACTCAACATCTCGCGTGAGACGTTGCAGCAGAACAAGATCTTGAAGGTGATCAGGAAGAACATTGTGAAGAAGTGCATTGAGATGTTCAATGAGATTGCTGAGAATAAGGATGATTACAACAAATTCTATGAGGCTTTCTCCAAGAATCTCAAGTTGGGTATCCACGAGGATAGTCAAAACAGAGCCAAATTGGCTGATTTGCTCAGATATCACTCTACAAAGAGTGGAGATGAGATGACAAGTTTGAAGGACTATGTTACTAGAATGAAGGAGGGCCAGAAGGACATTTACTACATCACTGGGGAAAGCAAGAAAGCAGTGGAGAACTCACCCTTCCTGGAGAAGCTCAAGAGAAAGGGATATGAGGTGTTGTTCATGGTGGATGCCATTGATGAATACGCTGTTGGACAATTGAAGGAGTATGAAGGCAAGAAACTGGTTTCAGCTACAAAGGAGGGATTGAAGTTGGATGATGAGACAGAGGAAGAGAAAAAGAAGAAGGAAGAAAAGAAGAAGTCATTTGAGGACCTCTGCAAAGTTATCAAGGATATATTGGGAGACAAAGTTGAGAAAGTTGTGGTGTCTGACAGGATTGTTGATTCACCTTGCTGTTTGGTCACTGGTGAGTATGGTTGGACTGCAAACATGGAGAGGATTATGAAGGCTCAGGCCTTGAGAGATAACAGCATGGCTGGCTACATGTCTAGCAAGAAGACTATGGAGATCAACCCTGACAATGGCATTATGGAAGAACTGAGGAAGAGGGCAGAAGCTGACAAGAATGACAAGTCAGTAAAGGATCTTGTGCTGCTTCTCTTTGAGACTGCTCTTTTGACTTCTGGTTTCAGCCTTGATGATCCAAACACCTTTGCTGCAAGAATCCACAGGATGTTGAAGCTGGGTTTGAGCATCGATGAGGATGAAACTGGTGGGGACGACGATGCTGACATCCCACCACTGGAAGAGGATGGTGCCGAGGAAAGTAAGATGGAGGAAGTCGATTGAGTGCCAAAGGGTCTGTGAATTAGGTTGATAATGGGTATTGGAGTCTTAGCCGGTCAAACTATGTTTTGTTCTAATGTTTGTTTTAGTGTTGTAATCTTGTGATGTGAAAATGTGTTCTTATGGAGTCCGCTATTTTGTCAAATTAATATGATATACATCAATGGAAAACAGAAAAAGCGGTTTTTCCTTCCGAATAAATATTATTGCACATCAGTATTTAGTTTGGTGAATGGTATGGTATTTAAAAGGAAAAGTCTACTTATTAAAAAAATTAAAAATTAATATTTAATTTAAAAAATAAAAACAATATTTTTTAAAAATAAAAATTTATTACAAAAATTAAATTAGATAAAATTTAGGTATTAATTTGTAAGCACAATAGAATTTGCCAGTTTTCACTGCCTCTAATTTGGAAAGGAAACTTTAAGAATGAGGGGTAAAGGGCCCCTCATGTCATGCATACAATGATTCGGAGGTAATAGAAGCTAAGTTGAAAAAATAAAAATAGGTCATAAAAATTAAAATAATAATCTATTGAAAGTTTTTTTTGTAAGTAAAAACGATTGAAGTTAGGATGTAATCACATCTTAACTCGATTAATTTTTATGGTGCACAAAAGTTTTACACAATTATTATATTGTATAAGAAGTATCTGGTATGTAGAATTATCTAAAAAGTATAAAATGTGAAGAATGAGTAAATATTTGAGAATTTTTTTATTTTTTTTATATAGTTAATGGTAATTATTTTATTTTATCTGACTAAAATAATAAAAGTATGTGAATTTAAATATTTAATAATTATCTCATTTTTATTAAAATAAAAGAACCATTTAAATTTAAATATTGATTAAAAATTATACAACCGGTTTAAACCATTAAAAAGAGGCAAAATCCTGAATAATCGGATTGGAGGCCGTTCCAGTGTGAGATCCAAAAACCGGATCCGTAACACATCATTATCATTGTTTAGAAAAGTGGTTTTACATTCACTTATCTATAAAGTGTTTTTAAAAAGCTGAAAGCATATTTCCAGCTTTGATTTGCTAAACTTAAATTTTATATTATCTTCGGCCATTTTATGTTTTAACTTTCTTTTCCTGATGCTTTTAATAGACGAAATTCAAACCTTGCTTTTAGTAATAGATCAGATTCGATCTTTCTATATTCCCTTAAAATAAATATAAGATTTAGTTTTCATGTATAATTGATCAATAAAAAATATTTTATACCTAATTGATTACGTATTTTTAGATTATTAAAAATATTTTTCATCATGCAATGATTGTTTAAAATAGGAGATATAATTAAACGGGTAAAATATTTTATACAAAAATGAATATTATCAATTTTGTTATCCTGAAAAATAAATTAAAAAAATTTTGAACTAGATTCAATCTTATATTGCCTCAGAATGAGCATAAGTTTTAAGATCAATCAATCTAACAGTATTTTATATATATTTTATTGCATATTTTGATGTTAATAAAAATAATTATCATTTTAAATTTATTATATAAATAAAATTTTTGTTAATATGTGTCTTTAAGGTTACTATTAATAGAAGCTTTTGATTTTTTTAATAAATACAAAATAAATATATTTAAAATTTAAATTTTTTTGTATTTTTAATAAAAAAAATATTAATTTATAATCTTAACATATATTTTTTGAATATAAGATAAATAAATCCTATAAATAATAATCATCTAAACTAGCGAATATTATTTAATGAATATATTAAATATGAATATTATTTAATAAATATATTAAATATTTATATAGTCGATATATTAAAAATAATTACTATCTTTGTTATCTAAAACATTAACTAATTTGAACAACAAACAATTAATGATGTAAATCACAATATTATCATGTGAGGTATTCATTATTGATTATAGATTAGATAGAATCCAAATTCATCCCAATATCGTCCCTAAAAAAAACTAGTTTTCCTATTCAATTTATTTTATTTTTAATAAATTTTGAAATTTAAAGACAAATAAAACGGGATAGAATATACCCAAAATAAAAAGAAACAGAGATATGTAAAAAACACAACAAAATAAAAATAAAAAATCAAAGGGAGATTAATAAAATTATGAAAAAATAAAGAAAAAAAAAGATGAAGAAATTTTATCATTATGTTATTGTATGGATTGGAGAATAATGTTACTTATTTATATTAATTACTAAACTGATTTTAAACTTTAAAATAAGTTAAAATATAAAATAATCAGAATCTCTAGATAATTCTGTTAGAAAAAGATAAGTATAACTAATTTAAAAAAATATAAGTATAACAAACTTTTTTGTTAGAAGAAAAAGATAAGATAACAAATAAAAGTAATACAAAATTTTAATAGAAATAGCTAATATGTGTATTTATTTAGGTACTATTAAGTTAATAAAAAATAATGTATTTAATAAATTTTTAATAATTAAATGATCATTCAAACTAATGAATATAACTAAATAAATATATAAAATATTTTATACAAAATACAATCACTGAAATAAAATTAACTACAATTCGTTTTGTTACCCTAAAAGTTAAATAAAAATTCTGAACAATAAATAATGATACAGATTCTAAATTTTCAATGAGAAATTCTTCGTATACAAGCATTTTTTTATACAAGTCTTTACAAGTTATTATATTAACGCGCTTGAACGTTACTGTACGTTCTTCTTCCTCTTCTTCTTCTTCTTTTTTTCTTTTGTTTCTTACTTTCTCTTTCTCCTTCTTCAACCGTTACTGCACAATTTCACTGCACCGTCTTCTTCTTCTTGCTGCACATTCTTCTTCCTCTTCCTCCTCTTTTTCTTCTTCTTTTCTTTCGTTTTTTGCCTTCTCTTTCTCCTTCTTCATTTACGTGCTTTTCTCTTTGTTTTCTTTTTTCGTTATTCTTGATTTCCATTATTTTTTGATATCAAGCTCTGAAATCATTTTTGAAGAAGAAGAAGCAGCAGAATATGAGGAGGAGAAAGAGAAAGAGTTCTGAATTATGCATAAAGTGTCCTTTGGGTGTATTTTCTATAATCGTTTGGGTGTATTTTCTGTAATCGTTTGGGTGTATTTCTGAAGTTTCATTATTTTCAAAACGATTTCAAAGCTTGATTTCAGAAACCATGAAAATCGAAAAAAAAAGAAGCAAGAATACCAGTAATAAACGAGTAAAACAACTAATGAAAAGCAAGAATACCAGTAATAAATGCAAGTAAAACAACTAATGAAAAGGCAAAGAGAATAACGAAGAAATATCGTTTGGGTGTATTTTCTATAATCGTTTGGGTGTATTTTCTATAATCGAAGTTTCATTATCTTCAAAACGATTTCAAAGCTTGATTTCAGAAACCATGAAAATCGAAAAAAAACGAAGCAAGAATACCAGTAATAAACGCAAATAAAACAACTAATGAAAAGGCAAAGAGAATAACGAAGAAATACATGGAGGAGGAGGAAGAAGAAGAAGAAGGAGAAGAAGAGGAAGAGGAAGAGGAAGAGGAAGATGAGTTGTTCATAATCCACGGTGAGTGAAGAAGAAGAAGAAGAGGAAGAGGAAGAGGAAAAGGAAGATGAAGATGAGTTGTTCATAATTCACGGTGAGTGAAGAAGAAGAAGAAGAAGATGAAGAAGAAGAAGAAGAAGAAGAGGAAGAGGAAGAGGAAGAAGAAGAGGAAGAGGAAGATGAGTCGTTCATAATTCACGGTGAGTGTAGCGCTTTGGAAATTAAATAACGCATTAAAAGACTCTAATGTGTAGCAACTTGTAAAACTTGTAAGTCAAAAAGACTTGTACGTGTAGCAAGCCTCATTTTCAATATGACCATGTGAGGTAGCACTGTATAAGATAGATAGATTCCAAAATCAATTAGTCATATTTGACTTTATAGTGTTTTCAAGAAAGACTAGTTATCTTTCGATGAGTTATAGTTCAAATAATATAATTTTTTCGTACCTAATTAAAAAGTCGCGGATTTAAGTCTTCTATCTTTTGGTAAAAAAAAAGACTAATTATCTTTCTCAATTAAAAAAAAAAAGAAACACTAATTATCCTCCTCAATTTAATTTTAAACTTGAAATTTAAAGTCAAATAAAACGGACAGAATCTCCCCAAAACAAAAAAAGAAACAGAAATATGTGGATATGTATCAAAATCAGAACAAAATAAAAATAAAAAAGCAAACGGAGATAGACTTTCTCTATATATAATGTTAAGCCGTGCAAGTTTTTTTTATCAATCCAAGTCCTTAAGCTTCTGTGCAGTTTGCGTCTCTCTTGATATCTGAGAATAACATAACTTGAGTCTGAGATATGGGTGACATTGATGGATGGGCAAACATTCACCATGACATCTTGAAAGAAATTGCGAAGCACTTGTATTCATACGATGATTTCATCCAACTACGTTTAGTTTGCAAGCAATGGAGCTTGAAACTTCCAGAGATCTCCAGCAAGATTTTGTGGCTGTTGGTACCTGAATCTTTCAGTAATTATTTTTCTGAGGACGACGAGGGAAGCTACCATCTCATGCAACGAATTGCTGATGAAGTACGACTTGATATTCAGTCTCTTGATGAGGCCAAGATCCACCATCTCAACCTACCAGAGATGCAGAACAAATTGATCCGTGGTTCTTTTGGTGAATGGTTGATCGTCCTAGATATATACCAAGGTTCGATGTGTATGTTAAATGCATTTACAAAGGTCCGTTTAGATCTTCCTCCAATATCAACTTTTCCGGATATAATTGACTACAATCCTAACAATTATGGCTTGGAATATACTGTTCGGGATTTGGGTGATGACGATATGGATGATTACCACGAACCGAGCAGTTACATAAATTGTATCCATGTTTGGAAGGTCATCATAAATTCATGTCCTATCAATGACAATGAAGATTTTATGGCAGTGGCCATCTATGGACTTCGTCGTACATTAGCCTTTTACAAACCAAATGATAAGAGATGGTTAGATCTTTCAACTAGAAAACAGGCGTTTGATGATGTCATATTTTTTGGAGAGAAGATATATGCAGTAGAAGAAGGTGGCCAGCTATACGAATTTGATACAAACACAAAGTCAGGGCCTGTAGGTGGTATTCATGAAGCCAAACCTCCCTCTGATGCTGCGGTGGGTCTTTACCAGCTTAAATATTTGGTTGGGTGCGCCAATGGAAGTTTATTGATGCTGGTGAGACATTTTACTATTCGTGAATCTCGTACTTACAAATTTGATATCTATGAATTGAAGAAGAATGCAAAAGAATGGTCCAGACTAGATAGTTTGAAAAATTACATAGTGATGATTGGATTCAACTCTTCTGTTCAAATACTGCCTGCAAGTATTCAAACCAAAGGAAATCAAATCTACTTTACAGATAACCTACTAAATTTGCAATCATGGGACTATGCCGAATATCAAGATATTGGCATCTTCGACTTGGACGATGGAAGTTATCAAAGAGTATTATCCGATGTAAAGTTCATGTGTCCTCCTGTCTGGTGTTATTCTAGCTCATTACTTTAGTGTTTTTATTATTATTTTAAAAGATTATTTGCAGTGTGTTTGTTCTTCCTTATAGTAAAATTTTAATGAAAACATGTTTATCTCCATTTTGTTATTATTCAGTACTGCTATTTGGATGAATATTATTCAAACTTATTTATAGATGAATATTCAAATTTATTTATAATAAAATATTAATTTTTTTGGTCAGATATCAAATGCATATTTCTCTCCCTGACGGGTTATAGATAATTATTTTGGTGTATACGTAATATAGATCATACTATTTTATTAGTGAAGTCTATGATAAAATTTGGGAATTGAAATCACTAATAATAACACAATAGATTCACATATAAATTAATCAAACTATTGAAAAAATTCAAGAAATTACTACTATATATACAAATAATATATTATAAATAGCAATGTTAAAAACTTTATTTATTAACAAAAATTAAAAATTAAGGAATATGAGCACACAAAATTTTAAATAGGATCTTGCATGATGTAGTAGACAATTTTTTAAAAGAAATAATACGATTGAATAAATATATAATGGAGTTCGTGATAGATTATTATAAATTATAAATAGATGGATAGTGGATAGATAGTTGTTTCTCGTCAATTTAATTTTAATTTTTTATCAAAAATTAAAATTAAAAATAATATAAAACGTAAAGTAATTAATCTACCCATAAGATAAAATAAAACATAAGATAATTTTAAATAGATTAGATTTTTGATATTTTTAATAAATTAATTTGAAGTATTTTAAGTTTTTTGGAATCAAATTTATCGTATAAAATTAACTATGTCTGATATTAGTCTTTTATTATCTTTTAATTGATCTAATGTAATTTAAAATGATTCTAAACTATTATTTTACTTAAATACCAAATCTCTAGCTACTATTTTTAAATGTAACAGCTAAAATCTCAACATATTTTTATTTTAAATGAATTTTATCAACATAATATCACCAAAAAAATGGTAATTTACCTTGGGTAGTTAACCATGACAATGATAATGCTACTCATGTGAAGTGGTTTAGTTGTTGTTGTAACATATAGGTTTGATACAATAATCTAATTCAGGTGAGACTTGTTATGTTACATGCTTGACTTAATCTATCAATTAGCTAGTTATACTCTGTTGTTGGAAATTTGGTAGTTAGTTTCCTTTTTCTTTCCTTCTCTTCATTACATGTATATATATCTAGCTGTACTTGATAGATGATGAATGAGAATTAATTTTCGCCTCTTCTCTTTAATCTAATAAGAGTTTGCTTAACTCCAGTAAAATATACTTTGATAATGGAGGTAATTTTTCAAGAATTTTGTATAATAATATTAATGTTTAAAAATTACACAAGCCAGTAAAATAAAATAAAAAGTTTTATTTTTTATTAATGATCATTATAAAAATGTCTAAGATATCCACCATGTTGACATTACATGTTGTTTTATCTTCTATCATTTCATCATTTAATTTTATCTGCAACTATATATTCTTCTTCCTTTCTCTTATTTTCAATTTTTAATAATAATGCTTTATAATTAGGTCTAAGGTGTTCCACCAGAACACCCTAGCTCAAGTTTTTCTTTTCAACAGACAAAGAAAAATACTGTTGTTGTTATTTGTAACTGAACACTACATTAAATGTTTCAAAATTTAGTTGAAAAAAAAAAAACAAAAGAAAAACTTTAATAAAAATTAAAAAAAAAGTTGAAAAAGTTTTTCTGATCGAAAAAAAGAGAAGAAAAAAAATATATAAGAATATTAATTACCTCCAATTCATGAATAGTAAGTTCCTTTGTATTATAAATTCTGTAACACCCTACCGCTCTAACACATATAGTCTTACACTTAAGTCGTAAATCAGAGGTGACAAGGTATTACTACCTCTAAAAAAAGAATATGTACATAAATATAATTGAACGAAATCATATCTAGGAGTCTTAAAGAATAAGCTAAACAAAAACGATAAACAGAAAATTGTGTCATTCGCATAGTTATTGGTAAAACGGATAGGTAATAAGATCAAAATATGACCGTCCAAAAGGTAGTTCTTCGCTTGTAAGAAGGGTCTTTATACGCTCAACGAAGTGTCTCTCGACCTACATCTTCGTACGGAATTAAAATATTCGAAACTCGGGAGAAACTGTCTGACCGAGCTATCGAAGAAAAAAACGTTCAAAAAAATTTTCGTTGGCCAAACTCAAGGAGTAGAAGAATTACGTTATCGTCAACTTCCACTAATCAAAAGTGGTGCTAACGTGTAGAGAAGGAGGATACGAATACTTTTACCAAATTAAATTTTTTTACTAGAATTACAAATTACAATAAATCAAAACCAGAAGTCCAGAGAGATTACGTTCTCACGCTTCTCGCTCTCGGTTACGCTCTTCTTTCTTCACCATTTTCTTTCTTCGT
>NC_029776.3:105428441-105428794 GCF_000817695.3 Arachis duranensis
AAATATTTAATTTTCAAAAATTAAATTAATTTAATAATAAAAATTAAGTTAAAATTATTTTATAATAATACACCTATATCATTTATAAAAATGATAAATGATCTCTATTCATGTACGGGGCGGTGGCGTAGCATAATCTTCGACGGGGAGCGCATTTCTTGCATGGTACTATGGTGCCGTTCATGTAGGGGTGGCAAAATGGGTCGAATCCGTCGGTCGATCCGCTAAACCGCTAAAAAAGGCGGGTCAGGCTAGAATTTGGAGCCCGCCAAATTATAAAAACCCGCCAAATCCGCACCGCTAAATTGGCGGATTTTGACGGGGCGGGACGGGCCGGTCTGCCGGGCCGAAAA
>NC_029776.3:105428872-105436298 GCF_000817695.3 Arachis duranensis
AAAAAATTATATTATAATTTGACTATTTTTTATTTGTATTTGACTTTTTAATTATTATTTTTTGGTTAATTTTAATGAATTTTATTTTTCAAAAAAAAGAGTCAAGTGGGCTAGCCCGCCGACCTGCAAATCCGCCATAAAACGGAACGGGCTAGCATTTTGAACCCATTTTAGTTGGCGGAGTGGGCCGGTCCGCCCATTTATGAGGCGGGCCTAGGTGGGACGGGACGGGTTGGGACGGGCCGGCCCGCTTTGCTACCCCTACGTTCATGCACGGTAAAAACCTAAAAATGTAAATATGGACGTGATCAACGACTTTTATTTCTAACAGACCAATTAGCTAAATTATGGTATTTACATATAACAAAATTGAAAGAGTATATAAAAAGTACATAAAAATAAAAAAATATTTTGTTATATATTTTTTGATTAATTGAATTATAAAAGTAAAATTAAATATATACAAAATATTATCTATAAAAAATAAAAATAAAAATAAAATAATTAAATTTATATATTTTATTGGAATAAAATTATAAATCATAAAATTATTTTTATTATTATCATGAGTTAAGATAAAAGAATAATTTAATAACACATGTATCGAACATAACCTAGACTACCATGTGTTATGTGGCACAAAAGTTATCATCAAAATCAAAAAGCAAAAACAAGGCTCTTGAGAGAATATTTTGTACTCCCTAACAGTAGCACCGAGATATTTTACATGCGCTTGAAGTGAATAAAAATTGTTAATGCATGGATAAAAATATAAAATTTAACTATAAATTAATTAGACGTGTTTAAAATGTTTATATGCAAATGAATAGTTAAGACTTTAGATTATATAATTATTATTTAAAAAATATTATGCGCACACCAAAATACAATCACTAAATTAGTAATTATATATTTTTATGTATATTAATTCACACATTTTTTTCAATTAAATAATGTCACTAGAATAATCAAACTTAACCTAGTAAAATAATCAAAGTTATAATATTAATAGATAAATATTCAAACTTATTTATAATAGTATATTAAATTTTTTTTATCAGATATCAAATACATATTTCTATATATGATAGCTGATAAATAATTATTTTTGTATAAACATAACATAATTAATATTATTGTATTAGTGAAGTCTATGAAAGAAGTTGGAAAATCAATTTTATTTGAATTTTCAAACAATTAATTTTATATATAAGTATTAATTAAAGAATTTTATTTGGGTGAGCTTTTAAAAAAGATCTTTTTTCGAGTTATCTTTTTTTAAAAGATCTTATAGAGAAGTAAAAGTAATTTTATGTTTGGATATCTCATGTAAAAAGGTCTTTTTATCTATTAATTATGTTTGGGTGTAATAATATAAAAGTATTTTTTTGTTTATTTATTATATGAAAAACATCTTTTTTTAAGGAAAAAATATCTTTTAAAAAAAGATGTAAATTACAGCTTCTCAAAAAAGATCTTTTTTTTATTTTACTAGTGCTTTTACTTTTACTACTAGAAATTTGCTAAACATGTTAAAAAATAAAAAAAAGATCTTTTTTCATTGAAAAAAGATCTTTTTTTAACAAAATAATGGCACCCAAACATGCACTAAGGATCTATATATAGAGGGATCAAACTCATGAGTCATGCCATAAAGTTATGCGAAAGGATGATAGAAGGGAGGCTAATACAAGAGACACAAATAACAGAAAACCAATTTGATTTTATGCCAGACAGATCCACTACTGAAGCTATATACCTGTTAAGAAAGATGATAGAAAAGTATCATAGTAATAAAAGAGATCTACCTATAGTGTTTATTGATTTAAAAAAAGCTTACGATAAGATGCTAAGGGAGGTCTTATGGAAGGTTTTGGAAAAGAAGAGAGTAAGGATCGCATATATTTGTACAATGAAAAACATGTATGCTTGGGCTACAACTAGTGTAAAAACTCAAGTTGGTGTGGCAGAAGATTTTCTTATTGGTATAGGATTACACCAAAGATCATCCTTAAATTCATACTTTTTCACATTAGTCTTGGAAGTATTCACATAGCATATCCAAGAGCCTGTGCCATGGTGCATACTTTTTGCTGATGATATCGTCCTTATGGGAGCGTAAAGGGAATACCTAAATAAGAAGTTGGATTTATGGAGAGAAGCTCTAGAAGTGTATGGTTTGCACATAAGCCGTAGCAATATAGAATATACTGAATGTAACTTCGGCCGTGGAAAGAAAAACCCTAATACAGAGGTGAAGATTGGAGAAAATATCTTAACTAAGTGCATCATACACGATAATGGAGAGATTGAACATGATATAAATCATAGTATCCAAGCAGGTTAGTCAAAATGGCGGAGTGCGTCTGGTTTTATATGTCACAAAAAAGTGTCTTTAAAACTTAAAGGTAAATTCTAATGCACTGCTATCAGACCGACTATACTTTATGATGCAGAGTGTTAGGCGGCCAAAGGGGAGCACGAGTATAAGTTAAGTATGACAGAGATGAAGATGATGAGATGAATGAGTGGTCATACACGATTAAATAGAATAAGAAACAAATATATGAGAGAGAGAGTTGGAGTAGTATCTATTGTGCAAAAGATTGTATAATCGCGTCTCAGATGATTTAGACATATGAGAAAAAGACCCACAGAGCACCCAGTCAAGAGAGTGGATGAGATGGAAGATGGACAAGGGGTGAAAGGAAAAGGAAGATCTAAGAAGATCATATATGAGGTTGTCAAACGAGATCTACATGTAAATGGTCTCTCTATAGGCATGATACTTGATAGAGCTCAATGGCGTCGTTTGACCCATAGATGTCAGAATCGAACCGGTGATCGAACTGATCAAGCTACTAGTTTATTGGTTCAACCGATAAATCATTAGTTGAACCGATAAACCCAATATCACGTAAATAAAAAAATATAAAATAATAAAAAAACTTAAAATTAAAATTTGAAATACATATCTTCACTAACATTTTATGAAAAATTAAATCTTAAATTCTAAAAATAACTAATAAAAAATATAAAATTTGTCAGTACTATTACAATAATATCTTAATTTAACACAATAAAAGTAACAATTAATTCACAAAGTCAATCATCTAATTATAATATCAGTAGATTTTAACACTAGCATCAAAACAAATAACCTTAATCTCAATAATAGCATTGAAATCGATCCAAGCAAATTAATAAATTTTTAGTGAAATTTATATTTATATTAATAATGGCACATAATTAAAATATAATTAATTCAAAAAATAGAAAATACAAAATTAAATTAAATTAGATATCTATAAAATTATGTAATTGAATGTATACTATATAATTACTATTTGTCTTATATAATAACAAGAAGCACAATGGTTGAGTGGCAAAGGGAGGATGCTGATTCGAACCTTGGCTTTGACATTTTGGAAAATTTTTAAAACAGACCAGTTCAGTTAGACGGGTTTACATTAGTTCTCACGGATTTTGACCGATTTTCTCCGATTCATATCAGTTCACACCGGTTCTCTTCTTTAAATGGTCTAAAACAAGACTTTATTGTTGTTGTTTTTTTATAGGTATTAATTAAATTATCAAGTCTTGCTAACAAATGTTTTAAAAATACTAGTTAATGATATTATATTAAAAAATTTGTAGAAAATACACAGTAAATTATTAGAACACTCTTTAACTAAATACAAGTATTATAAATAAGAGGAAGAAGTGATTCGTCAGTGGATATGGTGCCAGACTGACAAAAATGGTTCAGTAGGATGAAACCCTTTTGAGATTCAAAGGGTCTTATGGTGTGCAAACTGCAAACATATCACTTATGTGGTTCTACAGTTTAGTGATGACAATCAAATGGATAAAGAAAGTAATCGAGGAAACAAAATACATCAAATTAAACCTTGCAAGTAGATATTTGATGTTTGGTTAATCATAATATAATACATACATACATCTTAAGTACTGTACAAGTGTACAGACCCTACACAAAACTAGGAAAACTATACACTCATTATTATTTCCCTTTTACAACATTGTAATGGTAATTGATATATACAAAGAACACCAGAATGAATGAAGGAAACTAAGGCTTTGCTTAGCCAAGATGCTGTGCAGATAGCAATTACAAATCACAGTAGGACATTATACTAGGCTGTGACTTGTGCCTTTCAGCTTGTTTCCTTTCCAAGGAATCTTGCATAATCATGCAAAATTGTGAACCTCCGATGAGGTGTTTTCCCTTTCCAACACCAATCTAGGTAGCAGCACTCTTCAACTGATCATCCTGAAGTATATCTGCATTGATGTAGTCATCTGTATCAAGTTCAACCTCGTATGTTGAAAGAACCTTCCTCTGCATGAATTACAACAACATGCGCAGTTGTAAGGAAGCTGACCAACAAACATGTTAAACTATTTTCAATTATTAATAACTATTTCTCAATTCAACTAATTTCATCTAGACTTTTCTTTTCTCCAACTATATCTCATTTCATTTGATGACATATATCCTCATTACAGGTCCAGTAAAGACATGTAATCATCATTTTATTTTTCAAAGATATGGCAAGCCAGAGATTCAGTAGCATGAATACTTACATGGTCCTCAAAATCTGGGCTAGTTAAATTGACAGAGAGATTTCTCATCAACAACAGGACCTAAATAGAGCCAAGGTCATAGAAAGAATAGATTTGTCAGAACTGTTAAATCATAAATTCATTTATACAGTTGCTGAGCAGAATAGGATAGATTAGACTGAGAGAAGTAGAGAACATAAACATACCGTCTCAACATCTATACGGTCCATGTTTTTCAGTTTGTGCAAATGATCAGTTGTATTTGGATCAAATACACTGCCAATGAAGCTGTATACTTGAGTGAAATCGGGAAGCACTGCATTAGAAGAGTGCGGAAATTCATTATAATGGCAGTTAATCTATGTAGAACGTAGACAGCATAAAATAAATGAGTAACGATACAACAAAAGACAAACTTCAATGAGAGAGAGAGAGAGAGAGAGAGAGAGAGAGAGAGAGAGAGAGAGAGAGAGAGAGAGAAAAAAAATCAAGGAACAAGAGCACATAAATTTTCAAATAGGATCTTGCATGTTGAGCAAAGTGGAACTTACATATACGCTTAAACATAACATTATCTGCCTCCATCAATACAAACTATATTTTTAAAGCCTTGATAATTGTAAACGAAAACCAAAAAACATTACCTCTTAGTGGAAAGCTACTATTCCCCTGTCCATTGGATTCATCACCTGGCTGCACTCTGGGGGTACTCTCACTGCTACCGGAAGGGTCGTTCACTTTTGGTACTGCAAAACAAGTTTGATAGGGGAAAACAAAATATTGTTACTGTCTCTCTTTTTTTTCCCCCTGATAATGAGTAATTGAGTATCATAGTTTATAAACAAAATTTTCAGAAAATTTTGTCAAAGAATATATAAACAAAAATTTATATAAAAAAACCTGTAGTATTTAATACCATGCAGTAAATTAGTGGTTTGCAAGGTGGAGTTTGACCATGAAGGCACCACAGTGTTCATAATAGGAGTTTTAAGCATTGTGGAGGGGTCATGTTTCAGGACATATCCGGACTCAAGTAAAGCAGATGAAGATTGAAAAGATTCTGATAGCTGTGAGAGTAAAGGAGCTGCATTAAACAATTACAGATTATTAAATATAATATAGCATTAAATTATGAGTTTACAGCACAAACACAGCATACACACAAACAAACATATAGTGAATGATGATGACCATTTTTGGAAGCCTTTTGAGGATAAGGATGGGCAGCTTTTCTTTTCGGCCTGGGTGGAGGAAGATGCTCACTTGTCCCACTCTTCTGAACTTTTATGAAGTATTTCTGTGCATGACTACGAATCTACAAAGTCAACAGATATTACGTTTTGAATTAAATTATCCATATAACAATGAACAAGCCTCAACAACTCATAAACATCTACAGTACATGCATACAAATGTTTCCCACTGGTTAAGCTGTTGACACTCAACCAGCAAATGGCATGAAATACGTTCAAATATATTCCCCAGAAAAGATGTTTCTTCTAAGTTATATAAAAAAAAAAGTTTTCTTCCGCCAATGTATTGATGTTTCTGTAACCAGCTAACCACATTCCAAGATATTATGAGAAGTTTCTTCCAATATACATTTTTCATGTAACGAGTTACTCATTTGAATGCAAAACCTAGACTCGAAACATGAAATATTTAAGACAAACATTTCTGAAGAAGACACGTTTTTGTTTTCCTTTAGTTTGGAATAACCTGTATAACTGTCTTTGATCCAACAAATGCTCCAATCTTTTTCCAGTCACGATCAAACCTGGATGCAGAAAGAAAAGATCAAAATATCAGGACGCTGCAAGACAATGACACCAAGCTTGAGAAAGCAAACGAAGAAACTCACTATGATTTAACTTGAAACACAATATTTTTCATGTAAGGCAAGCAATTAATGAAGCTTTCTACTTCTACCAATACATTGCAAGCAATATAAAATTTCAAATATCAAAATATATAACAATTGGAGAAGAATGTCCATATTTTTAAGGTTATGTGGTGTCACTAAACTTGCCACTGGAAAGAATTAGCTACTTCTCTTTAGTGCCTTGCTAATAGATGTTTCTACGAAAGTCCAATAACTGCTATGCAAAGAGACTATGCATCTGCTTAGCAATTTTTTGGCAACTTTGTAACTTGGTATACTCATTCCTTTGTTTCCCATCTCTTTTCTTAATGGGAAATTCTTATCCTACTCCTAGTAGTTTTTTTCTTACACTTCAAAACAGTAATACTTCCCTTAATACAACCACGTAAAATGAAAGGCATCATAGAATTGAACACCAAAAAGAAGTAACCAAGTCAACAACCCAAAATGCTTAAGTGTAGCTAGTGGAAAAGCTTAAGCACAGCTCAAAAGAACAGAGGCACAAATTTGATGAACCCAATATCTTAACTCAGCTCAAAAATCAAACTTCACCCTACTCCATTTGTTCATTTTCCAACATTTTCAGTTCACCCACTAATCAAACCAACCCTAAAATTTCCCCCAACCTAAAAATCCTAAAGTCTACACCTTAGCAAACAAAATATTCACATGAACTTTACACACCACACTAGAACTAACCAATGTCTCATACTCTCACCTAAAAACAGTCAAATTCATCGATTACATTTTTCCAGAATCAAAATCAAGAGAACAAAATAAAGCTAAAAATAGCAACAAAAAACAAAGGGGAAAAAAAAGGAAACTTTACTTACAGTTGAAGAGCTTCGAGGAACTTGTCGTGTTCGGGTTCAGTCCAATTCTCCCTGGACTTAGTGATAGTGTATGGCTTTCGGATTTTCTTTGCGGCGTCCTCCGCGGAGTTAGGGGCGGATACAG
>NC_029776.3:105436323-105456775 GCF_000817695.3 Arachis duranensis
GCCCTCCGGCGGGTTCGGGTTTTTGGATACCATCGAATTGGAATTGGAATTGGATTTGGATTTCACGAATCACAATATTTTTGGGGAGAAATTCGCGGTTCTAAATTCTAATTTCTAATAGCTGCGGCGAACTACAACTTGTCTTATTAGGTTAAAGGTTGTGTGGCTTGTTTTTGAAAAATTAAAAATTAAAAAAACTAAATTGTGGATAAATCGATTTTTTATTTTTCCTGGTCATTTCAAATTTAAGACACAACATACAAGGATATTAAAAATAAAAAAAATGTATTACTATAAAACTTTTGTTATTATCAAATTTCAATTCAGAACACGGTTGTAAGTTGTAATATTTTATTGGATGACACTTTATCGTATATATTTTACTAATAAGAATCTTCTATATAGACTATAAGTTGTTTAAGTACCAAGGGAACAAAATTTTGAGAAAAATATTACTACAAAATTAACTATGATGATGGGACATGGGAGAATTTAAGATTTTATAAAACTATTTTTTGAGTGTTGATTTTTCAACATAAAACTTTTTTTTATGTATTAGTCCTTTGAAACTCATAATAATCAATTGGGTAAAATCCTATTTGTTTGTGTTATTAAGAATTTTCTTTATTTATTTTTTTGGGTCCATGGAGAGGTTATGGGCTTGTGGCTATGTGACTATGTGAGCGATGAGACCATTGCTAAAAGAAAAAGTATAGGTAGACAATGAAAATATTAAATAATGTGAATAATAGATATATTGGATATTCATTTAATTAGGTGTAAGGATAGTTATTTTAATATTAAGATTTAGATGGCTAATTTAAAAGTGTAGTGTATTTTTATTCGATTAGTAGTTATTCATGTTATTCAAGATAATCATTGTTTACCTAACACTTTTCTTGTCAAAATTAGTTAACTTATCTTATTTGACTTTAATTTTATTCCTATATTTTTTCATATTTTTATGGTTGTATTTGCCTGAATAATTAGAAGCCTTAACTAATTTGAGTTTCATTGAATAACTATACAATAAAATTATCTCTTCGTATTTATGTTTCTCTTGTACAATATTTTTCCTTTTCTTAAGAGTTTTGGTATTGGTAGAATTTTAAGCTGAATAAGTGACTAACAAAGACTTTGATACCTGCAAATGTTTGCTAAATCGTAACATTCACCTCACATTCATATTTAAGAGTAAATGACGAGTTAATTGAGTTGATCAAAGATTTAACCTTGATTAAATCACATTATTTTTCCAATTAATAAAGAAAACAATAATTGTTTTTAGCCACAAAATCTATATATATACACGGTAGTCCCTTAATAATGAACTAACTTTCATATGTCAGATACTAGATTTGGAATGATGATGGTCCACTTGAATGAAGATTCCTTGTTGGTGATGTAGAAATCGAAAATGGAAGGGACAGTTACATTGCTTGGAAACAAGAGGGTGTTACCTAGTGGACCATGATGTGAGTGAGTGCAATGCAAGCAACAACTTGGATTTACTCAAATACAATGAAAATTTAAAAAAAGTGAGTGATTTAGGATTTGTCTCATTTGTTCCAACATATTGGTTATCAAGTTTGTTAAACGTAACATAATAACACCTAAAAAAATCAAGTTAGGTTGATCTAATTGTTAGTTTATTAGTCTGCTTAAATAAGTGTTGGATATTCGAATTTTGTCTTACACGTATAACAACTCATTAACCAACGATAAACTCTTAAATGAAACTTCGATTTGCGACTTATTGAATGTACTTTTATCTTCAAACAAGTGATATTTACTTGCAACAAGAGGAGCATGAAAACAAATTCCTATTTATTTTGTCTCCAATGTTAAAAATTAATTCGTTATAAATTTAAACCACGTTTAAGAATTTTGAATTAATTAATAAGTTGCAGTATATATAAAATGAGATTTGAATTTGCAATATTTATTCAACTAAACGAGTTAAAGTAACAACTCAATCAACAAATAATTTTTTTAGTTTACCAAATATGAGTACAAACACAGACACTTCCCAAGAAAAGCTCAAAAAGGCTTTATTAAGCAGGCCATAATCCCTTCACTAGATGTTTGTACACTCTTCTTTTCTTTTCTTTTTGTCAGATAATTTTTATTTTGTACGTGTAGATATGTTTTGATTTTGGGGTCTAAACTCTGAAGTCGTAATCATCTCTAGAAATCTTAGGCCCCAAATAAAAAATTGAGCTTGAAACCATTCTATCCATGATGTGGGCTCTGTGTTTCCTTGACTTGCGCTAGTCTTTGTTTCAAACTTTCAACTTTGTTTTATTTTCATTTTTCAAGAACAACAAGGTCTTAATAAATAAAATAAAATAACATATTGTAATTAGTAATTGTCATAAAACCACTCATTCTAAAAGCTGATAGGGAAAGGTAACATTAATAGTTATATCTCTAACATTCTCCCTCAAGCAAAAGCCTCTCTTTTGGAGTTTGTTTGATTTTCTATTATTTTTCACTTTTTTTGGATTCTCTAAGGATCGAACTCTTGATCTTTCGAACATAGAGCTCTGATACTATGTCATGAAACCACTCATTACAAAAATTTAAACTGATAGGAGAAGGTAACATTAATGATTATATCTCTAACAGTAACGTTAATGAATCTATGATAGTATGATTGACCGATTAATGTGGACAAAAATAAATTAAATGGTACTACGAATTCAACAAATTTAGCTCCATAATAGAATGAGAACAAAAGGTAATTGTCAATTAATGGGACAAATGTACCTTCAAAACATATGCGATTTTAATTAATGCATTTCCATTCTGTGCTGTTTTGTAAATATAGTTGTAATTTTATTAAAAGAGTGTTAAGGCCAATAAATTTTATAATTTGTAGTCATCAATTAATTATTATTAGTATTTTGAATAATATAAAATTATTCATTTTTTTTATAATAAAATACCGGTCAAATTTTAATAAAAATATTTGTCCCTAAACTTTTTTTTTTTAATTATAATGTGTTGACAAAAGTAAACGTGTATGCTTGCTTAGTCATATTCTTTATAATTATAGTCCATGTCCGTATCCATGTATGCCTTTGGGCTTTGAATATGGACCGAGTCAGCTAGCTTTCAATGGATCAAAGATGCATGATGCACGCGACAAATCATGAATTGTTGTGGTAAAGCTTTCATGATCATTTTCTTTTTGCCAAACTAGGCAAATAATTAAGAGGAGTCCTATACATACAAGTTATTTGATGCACAAGTTATATAAGTTGGGAGAAATTATCAAACCCATATACGATTTTCATAGCGTGCTTTGCGTTCCTCCTTCTCCTCCTCTTCTTTCTTCTTTTTCTCTTACTCTTCTTTTTCTTCCTCTATGAAAATAAGTTTCTTGCCGCGTTTTTTCTTTGCCTTTTCATTCGTTGTTTTATTTGCGTTTACTAGTATTCTTGTTTTGTTTTTTTCGATTTTCATGGTTTCTGAAATCAAGTTTTGAAATCGTTTTGAAAATAATAAAACTTCAGAAATATACCCAAACAATTACAGAAATACACCAAACGGTTACAGAAATTCACTCAAACAATTATAGAAATACACCCAAAGGATTACAGAAGTACACCCAAAGAGTTACAAAAATACACCCAAAATTCGTTGAAGTACACCTTATGCATAATTCATAACTCTTCCTCTTTCTCCTCCTCGTCTTCTGCTACTTCTTCTTCGAAAAAGAGAAGAAAAAGAGGAGGCATGGAAAAAGAGAAAAAAAAGAAGAAAAAGAGATAAGAAGAAAATTGTAAAAAACGCATGAATATAAATAACTTGTATGACTTGTATGGAAAAATACTTGTATATAGAGACAATAATTAAATACTTTATCACTGAGAGTATTATTAAGTATTATTAATCTCAAGTTTTTTGTTAGTTTTTTTTCGCTTATAATATTCTCTAATGTTTAATCCGTTGCAAATATGATGTTCATTCAAGAATTTGTTGCTGGCCATTAAATTGATGCATACACAAT
Organism: Arachis duranensis; assembly: GCF_000817695.3. Lineage (NCBI taxonomy): Eukaryota > Viridiplantae > Streptophyta > Magnoliopsida > Fabales > Fabaceae > Arachis > Arachis duranensis. Next base: position 105,440,339 of record NC_029776.3, read on the forward strand.
GCGGGGTCTCAAAATTTTTGTTAGTTAAACATATAATAATTACATCTAAGTTTTGATTGGACCACACAACCAATTAAATTTATTAAGAAATTTGGTTAACATATATCTTAAAATTATTAAAATGATCCATTAAAAAATGATAAAAAAATTTAAAATTTAAAATTTTAATACATTGCTGTCTAAATTTTAATTATTAATTTTTATTATAATATAGATATAATTACTGGTAAGGTAGCTAGCTAGAAAGTTCCCAACTGAAAGGATCCATCCACGAAAAAATAGTAGTATAAAGAGTAATAAAGAGGCTACAATAATATCAATTTATTATTGTTTGTCTCTTGACTTGGGGGTTGACTTGACTTCTTCATCATTGGCTTCTCATCACTTTCCTAATAATCCTACCTAGCGATACTAAATTCACACTATTTAAGAGTTTCGTTCTTCATCACCACCCTTCAACTAAATTAACATACCATATCTCTTATCTAATATACACTAGTACGAGCGTTACTTCATCAAGTTCCCCAAGCTTATCTTAATTAATTAGCCTATAGCTTCCTTTCACCCTTTGAAACTTCATTTCAATAATCTTGCTTTAAACTCTTACAAATCATCAAACTCATCACAAGATATATAGTAATGAAGGTTTGTTAGAATTATATTATGCATCATCAATCTTTAACCAATATAATCTAGCATGTTATGTCTCCCATTTTTCATCACCTAATCAGTGCATCTATTTGAGTTTTAATTAGGATCTTTTGTACAAGTGTTTTAAGAATATAAGTTAAGAACACTAAAGAAAATTGAATGAAAAAATATTTTTTTTTAACCAATAATCTACAGTGTACTCTTTAACTGAATTAATTAATTAATTTGCTTTGTTTCCATACATCATAACTTTTTTTTCTTTTGTATATGCTAATAACATGCTTAGATTTATTTTTGGCTTATAGAAAGCTTCAAACTAAGAGCTATATTATTAATTTGATTTGTTCTATTAATTAACAGAAAGCAGTGTTCAAGTTAGACATAAACGGTGACAAAGCCAAGCAAAAAGCTATGAAGGCAGTCTCTGGCATCCAAGGTATTCAATAATTATTTCAACTTATTATTGACTAATTAATATATTCAATTTTAATACACTATTAATATAAAACAGTTTTACAAGTGGATCTAATTATGTAATGCTATGCAAGCAAAAATAATTGTTTACATTGACTGCATGAATAATTATCCAAATAAACAAATGTAATTGAATAATTTTATAAACTATTTTACATTATCAATACATCAAAATTAAACTTGTAATTAATATCATGTATATATTTGACTTATGGACATGCATACATAAATTAGCTAGCTAGCTTCAAGAACAAATTGATTTTTACTTTATTTCAATTATTTTAACATATTAAGTTGTTATTATTACAATTTGTAGGAGTTGCTTCAGTGTCAATGGATATGGCAGAGAAGAAATTAACCTTAACAGGGGACATTGATCCAGTACATGTAGCAGGAAAATTACGAAAATGTTGTCACACACAGATAGTTTCTGTTGGACCAGCCAAAGAGGAAGAAAAGAAGGCATCATCAGAAGAAACTGCTATCAAAGTTTTTGAAACCTATCCTCTTCATTATTATCAAGCCAGAGCACCTTATTATGTTACAAGTATGGAGGAGAATCCTAATTCATGTGTCATTTGCTAAGTTCTGTAATATCATAGACAAATGGATCAAATAAAATACGAGACACTAAGAGTACGTTTTGATTCGTATTTTTTTTTTATTTTTAATATTTTCTTTAGAATTTTGTGAATAAATAAATAGAAGTTGAAAATAGAAAAATATAATTTTATTATTTTACCTTTTTTTTTATAAAATTCTAAAAAAAATCATAAACCAAACACATCATAGTGTGTGTCAACAATGGAGTGAAAGGTAATTTCCTTGATTGCAATGTTATTATTAACTCAATGGGAAAACAGTTATATAGATGGTCTTATATTGCTGTTACTATATAGTTTGGAATCAATACTAAAATATTTGTCAGTGACTATTGCAACCGACATTCACGAATAATGATTCAGAGTTCTATTTAATTTTCTTAATATTTAAAATTTTAAATAAATAAAATTATATATTTTTTAAAATTTTTTAAAAATACAAATTTAATTTTTATTTAAAAATTAAGAAAATGATTATAAAAGTAAATTAAGACTCTTAATAATGTTTCTTGTATAATTATTTCAGAGGAATTGAACAGTGGTTGATAGTTTTTTTTTTTAATTTTATTTCTTTCAAATTGCTGCAATTGCAAATACAGTTACCACCATCTACTTCTATTAATAATATTAGGAAGAAAAAGGGAAATTATCTGTTAATAGTACCCTTGAAACTTGATAGAATAAGTGATATATAGGTTCAGTTAGTTATATAGATAGTTAGTTTAGCTTTCTATTTCTAGTAAGTTTTGTTAGTAATATAACTGTTTTTAGTTAGTGATCTGTTCAGAGTCTAATATTTTATCATTGTGTAAGGCGCTCTGCTTCCTCCCATATAACGCAGCAGTCTCATTTATCAAAGGTAATTAATTCAATACACACATTATCATTCAGTAAAATTCACAAATATGAAATATCTCAGCTTTCTCTAAAATTTGTATATCATTATTAGTTATTTAAATTTTTTTTCAATGTTTCATTTATTGGAATCTGTATATTCTTTCCTCTCAAATCACACATTAAAATATTAAATTGTTCAAATAATAGTGTATATCTCCAAATTAAAATTTTTGAAAAGGAAAACAGAATTAAAAAAAAAAACAGAACATTATGTATTTATTTTTAGATACTGAAATTTGAATTATGAGACTATGATTTAGTATTGTATTTAGTAATGATTTTATTTTCAAAATATAAAATTTTAGTTTTTTATTTTTTTTCAATACTTTTAAAAAGTGAAAATACAAGAGATTGAGTGAGAATGAAAATTAAAATTTTAATAATATTTTTAAAATAAATAAGAGTATTTTAGTAAATATTTTTATTTTATTTTTATATTTATCTTAAATCAAATAAAATATCAAGACATAATTTAATTGTATATTTTATACTAAACATATTTTACAGACTTAATTTAGTCTTAATTTTTTAATTTTTATTTTTTAGTCTTTATTTTTCAGTCTCAATTTTATTGTCAAATATAATTTTTAATCCATAAAAAATAATAGTTTAACCAATTCTATAATATCTAAATTTCGTTTAATAAAAAATAAATACTATTTTTTAGACACTATAACCATCGTAGTTTTTTTACTTTTTAGCTTTTAGTCTTTTACCAATCAATAGACCTGCTAAGTGCCAGCTATGAATGAATGAATGAATACCAACCACGCAAGCATCTAAGAAAGTTCCCAATGACTATCCTCATCATTATTGAGTTCTTGGGATCCATCCACGAAACCAATTTCCTACTACTTTTCCCCTTGACTCAGTTGACCCCTCTTCTCTCTTCCTATATAATCTCCCTCACACTTTGCTTTAATTCACCACCTTCACTTCAATTCTAATACACATATATTCCTTTGCAACTCCAATCTTTCTTAGTAGCCTCTCTACTTAATTAGAGATCACAAGTTTCATCACCATTTCTCAATCAACAATGAAGGTAAGTTAGAAGCTTATACTACATTAAATAAAGTATATAATATGAGTATTTAGTTTATTATTAATTATTTCGTTTCATGTATATATGATATGTTAATATTAGTCCTAATAAAATCTTTTATTGATTTGTGTTGTTCAACAGAAAGTTGTGTTGAAGTTGGATTTACACGATGACAAAACCAAGCAAAAAGCTATGAAAACTGTCTCTGGCATTTCAGGTACTTGAAATAATTCTACCATCGCATCTCTTATTTTGTTCAACACATTAATAAATAACACTTAATTAATTTGTAGTAATTATTTTTATTTTATTTTTGCAGGGGTTGAATCAGTATCTGTGGACATGAAGGACAAGAAAATGAGTTTAATTGGTGAAATTGATCCGGTACATGTAGTAGGGAAATTACGAAAATGGTGTCACACAGAAATATTATCAGTTGGGCCAGCAAAAGAAGAGAAGAAGAAGGAAGAAGCTAAGAAGCCAGAAGAGAATAAGAAACAAGAAGCTGCAAAAATATATGAAGCTTATCCACTTTATTACCAAATGAGACCAGCAACTACACAATATCATTATTATCAACCATACCAATATGCTACAAGTGGTGGAGAAGAAGAATATAATAATGGCTGTGTGATCTGCTAGATTAAATACTATTATTATGGAATGATTATGATGAAGTAAACGTAATGTGTGCTGGATAAGTATATATGTTGGTACTTCAATTCATGGATGTAAAATTTTATGCCAAGTTTTGATTTGTTATATGTTATTCGTTATTAGTAATAACTAATGAAGTTTTGAGAGATTTTTGTTCAGTTCTATGGCGCACAAGTTTTTTTTCTGATATGCTCTGTTAAAGTAGTCTTATTGGTTCGGCTTTTTAGTTTCTTTATCATTGATTATAATTAATTATACACGTTTTATTAACCTTTGTGTTGAAAAGGTTAAAGGCAAAGATTAGTACACAATGTTGAACCAACACAAGTTAACACAAATGAATAAAGGTACGAATTTCTTAATTATTTTTCTTGAGTTTCCTTAAAAGATACAGATAAAGTTTGTTTATTTAAAATGGTCACCTGCTTTATATAGTTTTACAATATTCGAAGAATTAACTATTAGATTTTTTATCTGATAGATATCTTGGTGTAAAACTCTGCCTATGTTACATTTGTGATATATAGCCGGTCTCAAATCCGGATAAAGGAGGAGGGTTATGTTAGGTCTTCGGCAACCAACATAAAAATATAGCCGAACTCCCATGACATGAATCAAATACATTATTGCGCTAAAGCTAGGTCGTTACCCAGAAGCAACGCGCCGTATCGCTCGAGTACGGTGTCAAAGCAAGAGCCGCTGCATCGGTGCTCGGGTGTAGTGTTAAATGAGCAAGGATTCTCGCGTTTTCGTGAACGGACGAGGGTAAATAAGCTAGTTCACAAAGTAAAAGGTAAATGTCAAAGCGACAGAAGGTTGAGATTTGGGACATGGAACATAGGCACTCTAATAGGAAAGTCCATGGAGGTGGTGGATACCATGACAAGGAGGAAGATTAATATTATGTGCCTACAAGAAACGAAATGGGTTGGTGCAAAGGCTAGAGAATTGGATACTTCTGATTTCAAACTTTGGTATACAGGAAAGGTGAAGAATAGGAATGAGGTTGGAATAATTGTGGATAAGCAGTGGAAGAAGGACGTAGTGGATGTCAAGAGAGTGGGAGATCGGATCATCTCTATCAAACTTGTGGTGGAGGGAGGTGCTTTCCATGTGATTAATGCCTATGCACCGCAAGTGGGTTCGGACGAACAACACAAGATAAAGTTTTGGGAGGATCTAGAGAGTTTGGTTCAAGGCATACCTTTGGAAGATAAGATTTTCTTAGGAGGAGATTTAAATGGCCATGTTGGGAGAGAAGTGACTGGATATGGGAGTATTCACGGAGGCCATGGTTTCGGGGTGATCAATGTCGATGGTAAAACTATTTTGGACTTTTCCTCAACCTTTGATCTTCTCATCGCAAATACATGTTTTAAAAAGAGAGACGAACATCTTATAACCTATAAGAGTGGCATGACAAGCTCTCAAATCGACTTCTTCTTGTTGAGGAGAGTCGACCGAAAATTTTGCATTAACTGTAAAATTATCCCGGGAGAGAGTTTGACAACACAACATAGGGTGCTCATCATGGATTTTTGTGTTGAGCAAAAGTTGAGGAAAAGACATCATACGAAGAACCCAAGGACGAGGTGGTGGCGGATGAAAGGTGAGGAACAAAGAAGCTTCTTAAGACGGGTAGGAGAAGAGACAAAGTGGGATGGGAATGGAAGCGCGGAAGAGATATGGAGGAAGATGGCAGAAGTTATCAGAAGAACAGCAAAAGAAAGTTTTGGTGAATCTAAAGGAATAGGACCAAGAGACAAGGAGTCCTGGTGGTGGAATGCGAGTATACAAGAAAAGATAAAGATAAAAAGGGAATGTTTTAAAGAGTGGTTTTTATGCCGCAATGCAGATAACTGGAAAAAATATAAGGCGGCTAAGAAAGAGACAAAAGTGGCTGTAAGTGAAGCAAGAACAAGAGCATATGAGGGTCTCTACCAGTCTTTGGGCACGAAAGAATGAGAAAAATGTATATATAGAATCGCAAAGAGTCGGGAAAGAAGAACGAGAGATTTTGGATCAGGTTAAGTGTATAAAGGATAAGGATGGAGAGGTGTTGTCTCAAGAGGAGAAGATTAATGAAAGGTGGAAGAACTACTTCTACGAGTTATTTAATGAGGGACAGAAGACTCTTCCGAGCCTTGGTCGATTATGCACAAGGGAAGAAGATCAAAACTTTGACTACTATCAAAGGATTCGAGACTTCGAGGTAAAAGAGGCTCTAAAGCAGATGAAAAATGGCAGGGCAGTAGGACCTGATAATATCCCGATTGAGATTTGGAAGGGTCTTAGAGAAAAAGGCATCAATTGGTTAACCAAGCTTTTTAATGAGATTTTAAGGTCAAAGAAGATGTTTGATGAGTGGAGAAAGAGCACATTGGTACCTATCTACAAGAATAAGGGGGATATACAAAGTTACGAAAACTATAGAAGGATTAAGCTTATGAGTCATACTATGAAGTTGTGGGAAAGGGTGATAGAACGGAGGTTGAGAAAAGAGACACAAGTAACAGAGAACCAATTTGGATTTATGCCAGGAAGATCTACCATTGAAGTGATATATCTATTAAAAAGGATGATGGAGAGGTATCATAGTAATAAAAGGGATTTACATATGGTGTTTATTGATTTGGAAAAAGCGTATGATAGGGTACCAAGGGAGGTCTTATGGAAGGTTTTAGAAAAGAGGAGAGTAAGGATCGCATATATTCGGGCAATTAAAGACATGTATGATGGGGCCACAACTAGTGTGAAGACTCAAGGTGGTGTGACAGAGGAATTCTCTATTAGTATAGGATTACACCAGGGATCATCATTAAGTCCATACCTTTTTCACATTAGTCTTGGAAGTACTCACAGAGCACATCCAAGACCCTGTGCCATGGTGCATGCTTTTTGCCGATGATATCGTCCTTATGGGAGAGTAAAGGAAAGACCTAAATAAGAAGTTGGAGTTATGGATAGAAGCTTTAGAAGTGTATAGTCTGCGCATAAGCCGTAGCAAGATGGAATATATGGAATGTAAGTTCAGTCTGAGAAGGGAAAACCCCAATATAGGAGTGAAGATTGGAGAAAATATCCTACGAAAAGTTAAAAGTTTTAAGTATCTTGGGTGCATCATACAGGATAATGGAGAGATTGAACAAGATGTAAATCATAGGATCCAAGCAGGTTGGTCAAAATGGCGAAGTGCATCTGGTTTTATATGCGACAAAAAAGTGCCTTTAAAACTTAAAGGTAAATTCTATCGCATCGCTATAAGATCGGCTATGCTGTATGGTACGAAGTATTGGGCGGCTAAAGGGGAGCACGAACATAAGTTGAGTGTGGCAAAGATGAAGTTGTTGAGATGGATGAATGGTCATACGCGATTGGATAAAATAAGGAATGAAGATATAAGGGAGAGAGTTGGAGTAGCACCCATTGTGGAAAAGATGGTTGAATCGTGTCTCAGGTGGTTTGGACATGTGAGAAGAAGACCGATAGAACATTCAGTCAAGAGGGTGGATGAGATGGAAGATGGACAAAAGGCGAAAGGTAGAAGAAGACCTAAGAAAACCATCCAGGAGGTGGTCAAACGAGATCTACATGTAAACGGTCTCTCTGTAGACATGATATATGACAGAGCACAATGACGTCGTTTGATTCATGTAGCCGACTCCACTTAGTGGGACAAGGCTTTGTTGTTGTTGTAGATATTTTGGTGTAAACAAAAAAAGTACATAATGTTAAAAAAGATTAATTTTTTTAATAACATCTTTTATTAATATATTTTTTATGAGTTATGCTATATGTAAATTAAAATTAGTTATCAAAGTCAGTTATCAGTGTAAAATACATGCTAAAATATAAATATATATTAAAAATAAATTAAATTACATATTTATTTATACACAAATATATTAATAACTGATTTTGATATACAAATAACATTTTTGATCTTTTATATATGTTTAATATACTCCTCTGTCATCTCATCTTTCTTTTTACATGTAACTTCAACCTTTTCTTTTTCACGATATATGTCATTCTCACTTTTCTATCCAACTTTTATTATTAAATTACTAATTATATATATACTCTTAATCAGTAGAAGTGTTGAAATTTAAAAATGATTCTATATATATTGTTAGCTCTCTTCATTGCTTAACTATTATATTGTTTATAGCATTTTTTCTATGATATGAATTATGAAGTTTAATGATATTACTTTTAGATTAGTCTTAGCTTAATTTTAAAATTCTCAACGATTGTATATTTATGTCTGCTGTTCTATATATTAAAGTAATATATATTATGCAAACTTTTCACACAAGAGCACATAAGACTCACTAAAACACCATACATAGGTCCCACGTGCTCTTCTGATGAGATGAACTTAAACAGAGAATTCACAGAAACATTTTTTAATTTATTAATATATTTTATTCATTTATTTTAACCATATTATATGATACCTATAAATTAAGAAAAGATAATTAATTACGCTATTTTTTAATAAACATATCATTATAAATCAAAATTATTCCAGTATTTTTGAAGAAAAATTACAATTTTTTTATATATTATCAGATAATAAACTTAATTATACATGTATGTAATACATAAAATAAATCTTTCTACATATTTTATTGTAATATAAAGTATCTATGTTTGAATTAAACTTGCAAATAATTAACTTATTACATCATTATATTTTTTTCTCGTTGAGCTATAAATTAAAACTTGAAAAAATCTTGTATAATTATTTATTATATTTAAGTGCACCTTGTATTATTTGATGTGTGTTGCAAAATGTATCCAAACTTTATCGATATGGTGCATTAATAAATGTATATTTATTTTATATGTTAAAAAATATATAAAACAGACATATTTATATAATAATATTATTTAAATCATCTAACTGTTTTTAATTAACGACTTCACATTAAGATAACTATACGTGAGTCTGTATCATAAAATAATTGTCATAAATTTTTAAAAATAATAGACTACTGTTATTTGAGAAACAAGGAGAAGAAGCAGTATATCTAAACAGTATAGAAATCAAGTTGGGTTGGTCTAGTGGTTAGCTCACTAGTCCGCTTAAGCAAGTGTCGGGAGTTCGAATCCCGCCTTGTGCATGCAGCAACCCATTGGCCAGCGGCAAAACCCTTAAACGGAGCTCAGTACCAAAAAAAAAACGGTACAGAGAAATTGCAAAGAACTTTACTAGAAGTGATTCTTCGCCGCAAAACTGGATTTGAAGCCATTACTCTCCAGGGCCAAGATGACTTTCTAGCTAGTTTCTGTTGATCCGAAATTACACGGTGGATTCCCATTGACAAAACATCACTTTTGATGGAGTGATGAGAAAAGATTAAAGGAGAAAAAGACAAAAACATTGCTACACCTTTTTCCTGAAATATATGATTGATTAACTTTAATTTCATGAAAGGAGAAATAAAGCTAATTAGGATTTGATAAGGGTGCATGCAACAACAATGAACGAGTCCACAAAAGCGTTGCGCGTTGAAGGTTGATACAAACATTATACACATTATTGAAAAAGTATTTTTATGCGACTTGGTCTTTCTATTAATGTTTGAATCATCACTCTTCATCAGATCAAAGTTTCCTTTTTTTTTTGGTAAACATAAATTTCTAATATGTTGAATGAATTGCAACTATTAAGAGATGAATGTATTATATATATAGTTCCTACCTAACAATTTATGATTGGTGTGTGTTTATGCAAAACATATTAGTTTATATATACAATATTTAAATATATGTGTGTAAGTGTAACATCTTGGTAAACATAAGTTTTAAAAATATAATATCGTTTATGCATTAGTCCACCCTGTATCAGTATTGTTGGAATACTATTTAAATATGAGTAATGCTAGGAACCAAAAGGGTATCAGTCAAAAACCAATCAAATATCTCTGGGTGAATTTAAAATTTGTACGAGTTAATATATATGGATATTTCTTCTGCTAAGTATTAGAATGTTTTTTTTTTCATGCTAAATGGATGTTTTTTTATATATTTTTCGAATTTTTTTATATTACAAATGTAAATGTCTCTATTTCTTTAAAAATTTTATAATTTTTTTAAATTTTATAAATATTTAATTATTTTTGCTAAAATATAATTGAATATTTCTTTTGTTAAGTGTTAGGATGTTTTTTTTTATATTAAATGAATGTTTTTTTTAATAACACCCGTAATGGCCCTATTTCATACTCCCTAAAAACACAACCTTCAGAATCTACACTCTCCCTTCAACTATGACCAAACTGATCCAATATTCCAACCGGCTTTATCGGCTTCCTATGCACCAATTCCCTGCACCGTTGATGACACCCTCACCAAACCATGCACCATAGGGTTGAATTTTGAAACGAAGGTGATGAGGAGTTCCGTGATCCCAGGAGAGATTTTTGGTTTTTTTCCACATATTAATCAAGGAGTGATTTGGTTGAACACGGTAATTAATAACAAAATTTGAAAATTAAATAAAATTAAATTAATTAAGCAAAATGTGATTTTGTTTATTTTTTGGCCGATTCCCTTTTGGTTTCACATATTTTTCTTTTAAATATTAGTTAAAATAGTATTCGAATATTTAAATTTATATTTGATTTTAAATTAGAGTATTATATTTTTATTGTTTATTTATTTAATTCTTGTAAAAAAAAATTCGATACTTAAATTAAAACATTCGACTATAAAAAGAAAATTTAAGTACTCAACGATACAAATCAAGTCGATCCAATAAAATAACATCAACTTTACAAAAGACATCAAGGGTAACAAATGCCCCAAATAATAAAGCAAAAGCAAAATAACTCTAACCAAACAAAGTTTCACCCAAACGTTCTATGAATTTGTGTCCTTTTTTTTTTTTGTTAAATCCATTTTTAATTAGACCCTTTCCCTTCAACAACTCGTCTTTTTTATTATTTTTTTTGTTGGTCTTGTTAATTGATTTTTTTTTTTATATCACACTTGTTCATACTTCTCAACTTTATTTGTCTTTTTTTTATAGACTAAGTTATGCTCAATTTTTTCTAATAACATCTTTAAAATTCGTAGAAATAAAAGATTAAAGCAGAAGTGGTGAAAAATCCAAATAAATTATTCTTTAGCTGCCTATACTTTAAAATAGTTGTTTAGGGTTTAACTAATTTTTTGTTTTCAATTTCTATTCCATAGATGCCAACAAATATTAAACATTTTCGTAGATTGAAAAATGACATTGTAACTTCTTTGCATAGTTAGATGATTATGTTACTTCGTGTGGTAAGGATGATAATAAGACTGTCTCAGTTGGGGCATCAAAGTAGAAGCAGAATTGATTGGAAGGCTATGGTTATGTGGTGGATAACAAAGTTAATGAGTTGGAGAAAAGATTAATTGGTTTGGAATATCACTTAGATAAGTGTAGATTGAAAATGGGTGAAAGTAGATGTATTAGGTATGGGTTTAATTTGTTAGCATTTCTTGGTGGGACTGTAATTGCAAACTTGTTCAGAGCAATTGTGTAGGATTTTGATAACTGAATTTTGTTATTTTCTAAAGTTGAGTTGTGAACAAAACTTTTGATAACGAATGAAATACGAATTATTGTGGTGAATTTGTAAAGTTTTGGTTTCTAAAGCGGGACAGATCGACCCTGTCCATTTCCTAATGAAATATGGATTGAAACCCAAAAATGACGTAGTTTTGGTTTTTAAAGTGGGACAGATCGACCCCTATCCATTCTCTAATGGAACATGGATTAAAACCCAAAAGCAATGTAGTTTTAGGTTTCTAAAGCGGGACAGATTGACCCCTGTCCATTTTCTAATGGAACATGGATTGAAACCCAAAAACGACGTAGTTTTAGGTTTCTAAAGCGGGACAGATCGATCCCTATCCATTTTTTAATGGCCAACATGGAATTTAATAGAGTGTTAACATCCACGTCAGCAAGGTTAACTGACACGTAGGTAATTTCCGTCTTTTTTAATCAGGGAAGATGACAGAAAGACCGCAACGTCTCACGAAAGTATGGGACAGGGACCGATTTGTCTCTTTTTTTTGACAAGGGTCACGATGTCCATAAAAAAAAAGATAAAGATCAGGTTGGGTGTTCACTCAAATATATTATAAAGATTATATCAAATGGCATATATTAAGAGGGGAAAAGGCTTCAATAATAAGTATTTGTGTATTACACGCTTATGTTATTTCATGGATCACTTTTGTTAAAGCAATTGCTTTGAAGGATGATGATAGATGAAGGTGCAAAATTTGTACTATTCTCACAGCTTCCGCGTTGTAAATAGTGATAGACACATAATTGAATAGAATGATGGTCATTTTTTTATTTAATTAAATCAATGATTTTGAGTTTAAGCTACTAAATATCTAATTAATGCTCTAATAACTTTACTTTACATACTACTCGGCTTGACTTGGGGTTGACTTGACTTGACTTGAACATATATTTTCACTTCATCACCAGCTAGCTAGAATCATCCTCATCAATAATATCTTCTATATAAGTGTGTCTTGCTCACACTTAGCTTCATTGCAACACACATCATCACCACCTTCACCTACTTACAACTCTATCTACTTAATTACCTTAGCTTTCAATTTGCAAGTGTGACCCAAAAAAAAAAATTACTCAGCTCTCACAAATTTCATCAACAATGAAGGTCAGAATTATTAAACTCTAGGCTGGTTAATATAATAACGGTAAAGTATATTTTTTGTTCTTGAAATTTGTTAAAAATATTTTTAAATTTCATTTTATTTTAATTGTGTCTCAAAAGTTTGCGAAATAAATTAAATATATCTCTGATAGCTAATTGTTTAAAAAAATTTGTGATCAATTCAGCAATAATTATACAAAAATAATTTTTAACACAAACAAATCATACATAGTTGTCATGTATTATTACTAGATTGGTCCTAAACTTTCTAAAAATTTAGCTATCAGAGATATATTTGATACAAATCAAAAACTTTAAGAATAAAATTAAAATAAAATAAAATTTATTAAGAATATTTTTAAAAATTTTGACAAATTTTAAGGACAAAATATATACTTTATCCAAATAATAATTACTTTGTTAATGTATGTACTACAAGTCCTAACGTGTACCTTAATTTGTTAATGTATGTTTCAGAAAGTAGTTTTGAAGGTGGACTTTTATGATAATAGAACCAAGCAAAAAGCTATGAAGAAAGTCTCTAGCCTTTCAGGTATATATATGTTATAATATTGATCTTAATTTTCCCTCTTTAATTTGCTAACACCTCTAATTATTAATCATATGTACAATTATTAAATTATATTTGTTATTTAATGTTGAAGGGGTTGAGTCAATATCTGTGGACATGGAAAACAAGAAATTTGCTATAATTGGGGAGGTGGATCCAGTAGATGTTGTAGAGAAGCTAAGGAAATTGTGTAATGCTGAAATGGTTTCTGTTGGACCTGCCAAAGAAGATAAACCATATTATGGCATGGAATTTTTAACAAATATTATTAAATCATCACCATCAAATTCAGATCCAATCATCACATTCCATGAAGCCTATCCTCCTCTTAATTATTATTACTATCAAATGGGGCCACCACTATATAATAATAATCAGTGTTACTACAACTATGTTGGACATGCAGAAGAAGATCACCATGGTTGTGTTATTTGCTAGATTATTATAAAATTGCAGAAACTTTAATTTCAATCAAGGGTGTGTGTCCTACTATGTAATATATATATGCTGTAAGGATTAGTTTTGTGATGATGTTTATATTATTTGATTTGATTACACGTTGAAACTTTGATGTGGTGATGCTATTATTTCATAAGTCACTGGAATAAAGATGCGTGCATTGTTAGTTATCTCTGTAAGAATAATTTTGTTGCCTTCCTTATTGTGTTTGTTAAAAAGTAAAATGAAATTTTTCGCACTAAAAAATAACAAAAATATTATTTGTACACCAAAATCAACCATCAATGTATTTATGTATAAATATATATATAATTTAATTTATTTTCAATATATATTTATATTTCAACATGTATTTTATACTAATAATTAATTTTAGTGATAGATTTTGATATACACATAAGATAATCTAAAATATAATTAACTATTTTTAAACTGGTAAGTCACAATTATATTTTCATTATAAAGTACATATGATATTTCAATAGCATGACTCCCTAAACCTAATTTTGCACAATGAAAAATCTATATAAAAGTCAGAGCTTTTTATCCTTTATAGCTTATAATGTCTTACCAATTTAAGTAATTAGTTGACACATGCTGTAACCTCAAAAAAAGATAATATTATTTGTGTAATATTCTATCTGAAAGCATACAATTTTTTGACTGTGCAAGCTAAGGTAACCAAAATCAACAATCAGAACATACATGACGGATGCTTTTTCATTCTTTGAATAAATACTAGTGCCAAATTATAGGATTTTAGATTAAACACTTGAATGTTTTATAAAGTTGTATTGCTTTAAAAATTTTGAAAAATTATTTTTGTTAGATAATTTTAATATTTATATTAGACAAATATATTTTCAATAAATTATAATATAAAATAATTATGTCATAAAACATATATATAAAATATTTTTGAGAAACTTTTAGCGTAACAAAAAAATATTAAAATTAAAATATTCTAAATCTAGCAACTTTTGATACAACTAATATTAATTAATATTATGTGTACATAAACAATAACTATTAAATTAATTATTCGTAAAAATATATATTAAAAATTAGTTAAATAACTTATATATTGATCTATAAATATCTAGTAACTAATTTAATAACTGAATTTTTTTATTGAAAACCATTTTTTTCTTTTCAAGAAACTCTTGATTTTATTAAAATTGGTGTCAAGATATAAGAGGATAATATAACCCAAATGGCATAGTCTCCCCATACTCAATTAAGAGATTGCGGGTTCGAGTTTCCTATCTTTGTTAAAAAAAAATAACACGACATACATACTAAACATACTTATCGAAAATTTTACTGTCTAAGCCATTGTTTGAATTGAGAAAAATTGATGGAAAAAAAGATAAAATAAATAGAAAAATATATTTTATTTTATTTAGATAAAAAAAGGAAACAAAACTTTTATGTGGGTCTTACCAGTTACCACAAAAATTTTCTTCCTATCACTAGCAAAAAAACAACTGTGTGTGTGTTAGTTTTTGTATTTTTTAAATAATACCCTTAGCTATATATTGTTATTATTAATTGTTAATTACAAACTTAGTTTCAACTTTCAACACAGTTTGAATATGTTATTACAATATAAACTCACTTCTAAACATTACATTTATTAAATAAATAATTTATATTGTTGTATGAATTTATAAGTTTTTATAATATTTCAAAAAGCAATTAAAATAAATAAACAAAAATATTTATATTTTATTTTATAATAAAAGTAAATATGTCATCATTTTATGCGGTAACTATTTTTTATTGTCTTCTCTTCTTATTCAAACAATGTATAAATAAATAATCTGAATATAAAACTAAAATCTGTCTTTTCTTTTACAATATTTTCTAATCTAAGAGATCAAGAACTAATCCATCATATATAACAGACAAAATTCAAATTTCTAACACTTATTTAATAGAATTAATAAACTAATCACTAGACTCAATTTAGTTAACTAAAATCCATTTCTAATAACTATAGATATGTACTCAAAAGTCAAAACTCATTTTTGTAGCCACTAAAGAATATCCTATATTAAATACGAAAACCAGTAGCACAAAAATATAGTTGATTGATAAATAAGGACAAAGTCAAGTTCTACGAATGAGGCAGTAGGCCAGTAACACAGTAACCGATACAAGGACGCGGTTTTGTCAATAATTGTCATGGGAGTGGACTTGGAGTATAGAGACCCAAAGGCCGAAATAAGTGTAAGATATTACCAAATTATCATTTTCGATTCAACACGTAGTTTCGTACTTAGCTAGTTAACTTTGGCTTTGTTTCTTTCTAAAATCAAGAATATATACAAAATTTTATATTCTTATATTTTATTTAATAATAAATTAAAATAAATTATAAAAAAA
>NC_029776.3:105457059-105464555 GCF_000817695.3 Arachis duranensis
TATACCCTCTCCCTATAAATAATTACAGCCTTTTAGATGATTGATTATTTGTCTTTTTACTGTTTTGTCAATGCTTTGCTAGTTGCTGTGATATATTCGAACTAAATCGGTAAATCTTAATAGTTGCGTAATGTGCATGAGAATACTTAATTACTTATATTATTATTATATAGAAAACATAATATACAAATTTAATTGAAATTAATTACCGGTAAGTTTTTTTATTTGATTTTCATGTAGGTATACATATACAATCAGTATAGAAATTAGTTCACACAAACAATTAATGGTATATTACTATATCAACAAACAAAAAAACTAATTTTAAAATTTATTTTAACTAAATGATTGTACAAAACTCAATACAATTTTAATACATGAAAATCATATTCGAACTTTTTTTTACGTCGCCATCCACTTATATTATCATATTAATTAGTCATTAGAGTCGATTCTTTCACATGCACACTATTAAGATAGTAATCATACTGATTAAATTCCATGTAAATTTAAAAATAAAAAATAGAAAATAGAACCAAAGACTAAGAGTACTTCTTTTGAATAATCATCACATATAATATATATTAATTTCATATCATGACTGTACTACTTATACTATTTTAGATATTATAAGATTCCTATCATTCTCAATACATTCTACATCATATATGACATAATAATATACTAATCGCCTCAATTAATTGTAACCAAGAAAATAAGTAAAATTCTTACTAATAAGTAACACATAACTATCATTACCATAATTGAAAAACTCAGTTGTAAACACATGCCTTTTCATATGTGAAAAATAAAAAAAAATATTTCTTGTACAATAGACCTACCTTCTTATTTGAAATTATTAATAATCTTATTATCACTAGTTCATTTTTATTATTGGTTCTTAGATATTTTTTGGTAGGTGTACATATGTTTATAGGACCAAGTCACTGTTTTTCTTATTAGAGTGATTTTTTTTTTTCTGTTATTCATGTTATCTTTCAGTATGACAGGATAAGGACTAATTCGTCGCGAGTTTGAGTTTTATTTAAGGATTTGTCGTTGGCTAATAGATTGCTGCATCTACAAGGTCGAATTCGAACTCCCCGACACTTGTTTTAAGAGGACGAGCCACTCGACAAATTCAAATTTTTTTGTTGTTCATGGTATCTCTCAACCCGACAGACTAAGAACTAATCTGTCACGAATTTGAACTTCATTTAAAGGTTAATTATTGGCCAATAAATTGTTGCATACATAAGATAGAATTTAAATTTCAACATTTATTTAAGCGAATGAGTAAACTAACCACTCGACAAATCTAAGATAATTACTTGATCAATTCAAATTAGTTTCTTATTAGAGTGATTTGATTTTATGCTCACACTCCATAATCCAATAGTAAACCAAAGTAAATGACTTGTGTTATGTGCTAATAACGAGATTGATGGAAGGCGCAAAACAAAACTGGGCTTGACTTGTGTGTTGACTTCCTCTCTCTAAAACCTCCACATTGCATCTCTCTCTCTCTCTAATTAAGGAATAGTAGCTTGTGATTGTTTGTGCCTATAAATACCCTCAAAGGGAAGCCTTAGAAGTTCATCATCAGTTCCATTCACAACTATCTCTTCTCTCATTCTCTCAACTCTTACCCTTCCTCAGCATCCTAATCCTTCTTCAATATCAACATGATGGTGAGATTTTTTGCTTTCTTATATAATTAGCTTCTATCTCATTTATATAAATTTTCAACCACTCTTTGATGAGATCAAGTTCTTAATTATGTATTAATTTCAACATGTGCCTATGTTATTCATTCTTTTATTAATTAATTAATTAATTCCTATTGTAATTTTCCTTATTAGTAGAATAACACCTTCTATATATGTTGTGACAGAAATTGGTGCTAAAAGTGGAACTCTATGATAACAAAGTTAAGACAAAGGCCATGAAGGCAGTTTCTGGTCTTTCAGGTACATGTCATTAAAAATGGAATAATTTTGTTGAACTAATTCATTTTTTTTTTAATATCAAGTTAGTTTAGATCTTCTATGATTAAAATTGTAAGAGTTCAAATATTTCAGGAGTGGAATCAATGTCGGTGGACATGAAGGACCTAAAGATGACAATAATTGGGGAAGCTGATCCAGTGACAGTGGTGGGGAAGCTTAGGAAACTGTGCCATGTTGAGATAGTCTCTGTTGGGCCAGCCAAAGAGGAGAAGAAGGAAGAGGGCAAGAAAGAAGAAAAGAAGGGAGGAGAAGAGAAAAAGAAGGATCCAAAGGAAGAGATGGCTGATATTATTAAGGCATATGAACAATATTATAATCAGATGAGGCAGCCATATCCCTATCACTACTATTACAGAGTTGTGGAAGAGGATCCTAATTCCTGTGTTATCATTTAGGGGGATTTCAATATTGGAAACAATATATATATATTTATTTTAAAATAGAAAATAAATGAGGACATGGTGGGAAAAGAATAGGGTGGTTGGAGACTTGTATGTATACTACGGTACATTTTAGTTTTGTTTAAATTTTGGGCTTTTTTTTCTTGGAAAAAAAAGAAAAAAATAGTTGTGGTTGTGAGTCTTGTGAGTTGTGACTTTGTGGAGGAGCAATATAATCTGTACATTATTTTTATATATGGTGCAACAGTGTTTTTAGACTTACTTGGACTAGATGTATGTATGATGTATATTAAAATCGGCCATCAACATAAATATATGTTAGAATATAAATATATATTGAAAATAAACTAAATTACATACATATTTATACATAAATATATTGGTAATTAATTTTAATAGTTAGTTTTAGTATATAAATAATATTTTTAATAATGTATATATTCAAAGCTAAATTTTAAATAATTAATTTACTCATTCGTTTAAATAAATATTAAAAATTTGAATCTTGATTTGTATATGTAAAAATTCATTAAATGAAATTTAAATTTGCTATAAATTAATTTTTCTTAACTTGTTGAATTAAAAATTACAGGAAGGAAAAAAAACTCTGAATATTGTATAATAATAAAAGTGACATTTGAGATATTTGGTTTGATTTTGAATATTTTTATCATATGTTAATTAATTTTTAAACTTAATATCGTAACCATTTAGTTTGAGAATGAGTATTGGAGTCAAATTAGTACAGATGTGCATGGATCGGGTGAAATCGGGTTTGATGTGATTCAGATTCGACCCGAAATATGTACCGGAATTATTTTTGAGATCCGAACCCGACCCTAGATCCGATGAAACCTATACCCTTTCGGGTTACAACTATATCGGGTGATAACCGAGTAAAAATCGGGCCGTTAACATTATATTACCTTAATACCTTCTTGTAAGTTAGCATGTAAAAATATCCAAATTTTCAAGACTCCAACCATTATTTGACATGGTAAAATTTACTTAGAAAAATATAACAAGAACCAACTATTCTCTAAAATTAAAGCATAACCATAATCAATGCTAATATTGTCTAATAACATCAAATATTTAAATCAATACAAATAACACAATATTATGCATTAGTCTAAAGTCTTATGCATTTTAAATATAAAACATTAACTTATAGTCTTATATATAATGACTAATAACACAAACTATTAAGGTTTACAATACTTAAATTCCACATAATAATAGCCATCATCCATCACTAATAATACAAAATATTTATTGTGTATGGTGACCGGGCCACCGAACTGATTTCGTGTGACCCGAGACATGACTCGGATCCGACTCGAAATAATGATCGGGTCTATTTTTGAGACCCTTACCCGGCCCTAAATATGATGAAATCACACCAAATTATTTTTTAAAGTGTTCGATATCAGGTTGGGCCGGCCATGCACACCCCTACAAATTAGTAAGAAATAGGTAAATTAAGGTATTGATCATATTTGGGAAGAAAAATAAAAACTATTCTATCAGTTTTGTATTCTTCAGCATGATCAATTGCAGTTGAAATAATTCCTCCAGGATCAGTGTCTTTATTATCAAAAGAATTTTCCTTCCTTGCAATCCAATAAGGAAAAAATGTAGAGACAAAATAATTATCTATAAGAAAAGGAAAGAGAAAGAAAAAAAAAAAAAAAGAGAAGGACGTATATATGGACAGGGAGGGGTTTATATTATTATAAGCGATAAGACAAAATACAGTTGTGGTTTTAAAAAAATTCGGTGGGCATGAACTATTCATTTTCATATGGATGCATATAATTCGAGTGTAGTTATATGTAATGTAATATGAGTTGATAGTGAAAAATAATTACTAAACAGTTAAGGGGGTGATTGATTTGGCCATTTTAATGAAATTAAAAATAGAATATAAAAATATGTAAATGTAGGCATGCGCCAATTTTTTTAAAAAAATTAAATGTCTCAAATTAATTACTGTGAGTTAAATTGGTATAATCATTTCTTGTACGTTATTATTTAATTAATAGAATGATTAATTTGATTTATTATTATATTTTTTAAAACTAATTTAAGGCTTTAATATTTTAAGGGCAAAATAGAACAAGAAGATAATGGTTGATGATGACAAAGGTTGATGACGACTGTGATGATGCCATGATGGTAGAGATGTGTCGTATGAAATGTTGCTTCGTCGTGCTTTCAAAAATCTGCACGATTTTTTATTTTTAATTAATAAGGGCCTATTGGCTTTGGCTACTTTTTAGTTTTTAATTCAGTAATACTTTAAGTAAATATTTACTCTGATTCTTGATTTTTGTTGTATTTGGTCTCGGTCCTTATTTATTTCGGTGTTGTTAGCACAAGAGATTACGAATATTTCGTTCACTTAACGATCTACAAGATATTTTTTTTATTAATCTTTAATGTTAGACTCGACAAAAGAATTAGGTTGTTCCAAAATCTATAAGAATAATAAGAACCGATCGCCTTGTTTTTCAAAGTAAAGACCAGGAGTGTTTAATTTAATACTTTACAACTAAAATTTAAAACATATTAACTTAGTAACAACTATTCTTGTGAATGGTAAAAAATGTCTGCATCTCCGAGAGAATGAAAGAATAGATGAGAAACATTTTCAGTTTTTTCAAAAATTTTAAAAACAATCGTTAGTTATTTGTTGAATTAATTTCTTTTTTAAAGTTTCTTCTAATAGCTGTACACACCTCACATAAACATAATGGAAAGGAAAGACTATAACTTCCATATATCAATAGAGATACCTGAAATGTATATCTTAAGGATAAATATAAAACAAAATTGGAAAAAAAAAATTAGTCAAAATCAAATAACCTGAATTTTGAATTTTATAATTTTTAGATTTTAAATATATGCATTTATTTTTATCTAATTATTAGTCAATTTTTATTTTTCCCTAACAAGACAAAATTTCTTTAAATTTTCCCCGAGTGCATAGTAGTATAATAGTTTAATAATATGGGTTAAGTCGGATTTGGATCCTCTCAATTTTGAATTTTATTTTAGAGGGTAAAATTTGATCTCTCATTTTTAAATGGTTTTTCTCTCATATTTTTTTTTTGTTCCATCTATAAAATAAATGGTGAGAGATTAAACTTTACTCTCTAAAGTAAAATTCAAAATTTAGAGGATCCAAATTCGGGTGAAGTCTCCTTCTTGACTCAGTATGATTAGTACACATTATAGTGGCAGTGTGGTACCCTTTCTATTACGTTATTCTCCTTCTGTAACAACTAACTAGTCTTTTTCATAGAATCAAATCTGCACACGAAAGTGGTTTAGCTTTGTTGAAAAATTATTAGGGAATCACTATTTATTATTATTATTATTATTATTATTATTATTATTATTATTATTATTATTATTATGGAAAAAGAAGAAGCACACATACATTATTCTATTACTCATAGAGGCTATATTTTAATTTTTGATATTTTTAATTAAATTATGAACCGTACGCGTAATCTGGTGTACCAATTCTTCTGGCTTCTTCTAAAAAAGACAAGGCGTATGATTAATTTTATTGGACTTATTTTGGGATGATACAAATTTCTTAAGTGATTCCGGGCCAAGATTTTATATTTTTTCTTTATTATTATTATTATTATTATTAAGGATTTATTTTTATTTGATTTGTTAATTTTGTTTTTAATATTTTAAAGCAGGGAAATATGGACCTCTAGTGCAATGTAATGTACATTACTCCTTAGCATATGACATTGAAAGCAAATATATTCTTGTGATATATTTTTAATGGGATTTGATCCGTCTTGTGCTTTCATTATGCATGCATATAAAAGTGTTCATGAAGTTTTCTTAACTGATTGATAATAAAAAATAAAATAAAAATCATCTAAGAAATGAAGAAAAAAAAAATTTGCTGTTCCATAGAGACGTAATTGATCTTCTCTCTACTCTAACTTCCATTCATGATAACGATGTTCTTCTCATTGGAATTTAGTATTCTTTGAGTAATTTTATCACGATGAGTTCATGTTTTCAATATCCGTTGGTTTTTTATTTTTTATTTTTTATTTTTTATTTTGAATATGATACTTGTTTTTTTTTTTTAAATTGTTGAGAGTATACTTTTTAATTTACGAGAAAAGTGATCTCACTTCTAAATTATGTGATGAAAATAACTCATAAAAAGGTAGCTTAAAAATAATAAATAATAAAAGAGTGACATTATCCATTAGAAAATGACAAAACCTTATTGCCTTTAATCTGATGCATCATTTGGGGTGGGTTTCATTTAATTTGCACTCATATTAATTTTGATTTATTTTTTATGAGTTAAAGTCATCTTTTAATTATTTCTATCATCAATCCCTATTCACAACTAAAATAGACAAACTATTTGTATTAATTAATTATCCAGTGTATTTGTACGGATCTTCATAGCATAAACTAATACATGTACATGCTGTTATGACTTTGTCACTTTGGACACATTCCTATAATTATTGTGTCGATACTCAGATTTAGTTAATGTTTTGAGTTAAAATCAAATCAATTCAACTCTCCAAGTCTTAATATATAGTAAAAAAAAAAAATTAATAACACAAGAAAATATATATATATAAAAGAAATTTTAATAAAAAAATATTTTATTATTTAAATAGAGGAGTGCTATGAGGTCAACACTTTTGTTAAATTTTGGTTAGCACTTTATCATAAAAAGAAAATTGAATGATTTTATACCATTAGATGCAATCTCACACCATTAAAAATATAATTAATAGCTAATTGATGGGTAAAAACCACAAAATTTACTGATCTCCTAGATTTTCTCAGATATTTGTTATAAACAACACACTGTAATACAAATTTATTGCCAATGAGTTATATAACTCAAATAGCATAGTCTCCCCATACTCAATTAAGTGGTTGCGAATTCGAGTCTCTTATCTTTAGTAAAAAAAATTCATTTTCTTATTTATAATTATTAATATATTAATAGACAATTAAAATTAAATCTAATCAACGCGATTCATATCAAGTGTTTAAAACCTTTTCTATAAATATTTAT
>NC_029776.3:105464767-105520537 GCF_000817695.3 Arachis duranensis
ATATGTATAATTTAATTTATTTTTAATATATATTTATATTTTAATATATATTTTATACTAATAACTCATTTTAATAATTAATTTTAGTTTACATATAATATAATTATATAAATTTTCACTCACCAAAAAGCAATAGTTGAATTGTTTACATATGGTTGAATTGGAAATGATATTTTAACTCTTAGTTACTTGTATTTTAAGGGACAAAATATGTGAACTCACCCCGTGTATCAAAATTAATTAGATAACATGTATAAATATTAGTCACCAATCAGACATTCCGTATAAAAATATATATTTGATTTTTCGTCTAATACAGATTTGGTTAATAATCTAATATAACATTTAATTATTCTAAATTTGATTATTTGGTTGAAAAAATATGTAAATATTCGTAATGATATCTAGTAATAAATGAATGATGTATTGTCCCAAAATTCAATTAGAAAAGTAATATTTCAAATATGGTGCACTAACAATTACACATCTATGCTTGTTGAGGGATACAATACAATACATAATCAAAATCCAACTATATACTATACAATATGCTTAATTAATATTCCTTGTGAATCATCACTACCTTTAGGTCTACGGAAATATTTGGTAACGAAAAAAAATCAGCAAAAAACAGTTATAAGTTGCTTTATTTAACATTTATTAATTATTGCGACAATTAATAAATGTTAAATAGGACAAGTTTTGACTGTTTTTTTTTTTGTCTCCCTAACATTACCGTCTAACTTTGATCCTCCTGATTCTCCTCTTGCCACATCTCAGTCCAATTGTTCTGAAGTTCATTGAGGCCAAGAAATGTACCTTCCCTATCTTTATCCAAACTTGTGGAGAGTGCCCCATAAGCAATCCCAAGAGTGGAAGCTCCAAATGTCAAGAATGTTGTCATGAATGGCACCCACATGGGCATGTCCCATATGTGTCTCACCTTAAGTTCTCCAAACACATACAAAATTCCCAACCCTAAACCCATTGGTGCCAAAACAGACACCAATATTCTAACTATGATCCGGTTGAACACTTCCCTAGGAATCTCATCATCTTTATCTTTGTTCTTGTTGGGATTGTTATTCTTGCTACTCACAAGTTCACTCTCAACACTTGAAAATCCCTTGGCATTATAAGCATGTGGTGGATTTAATGTGCTTAAGGGGTAATTGAGTTTTCCTAAACTTAGTTTGGGGCTTAAAGGTGAGAAATTTGGTTTCCTTGATGGAAGATTTGAGAGATGAAGAGTTGGGTTTGATGAACAAATAAGAGTGTTCATGGCTTCTAATTTGGGCTACATGTAATTTCGGTTAGAGATTCTTATCATAGGCATATCTCTTATCCATAAAAGTAAATGTATGGACATGAAACTCATGGCCTTATCGCCTGAGATATTTGTTGGTCTCTAGATTTTTAGCATTAGGGGGTTGCCGAAAAGGGCATATTTGGTATTTTCTTTTCAGGCTTTGTGTCATGCTTCAAAGTTTTTTTTTTGGGTCAGTATGCTTCAAAGTTTTAACTTCCCATACTACTTGGGTCTAGAATTAGTGAATTACAGTATGGATTTATTGGCGATGGATTATGTAGGTAAGCCCACATAATAAGACATGCCTAGACATAGCATGGATTTCTGGATCAAATAGAAAAACACACATTTTTGTATAAGTTAGCTCATAATAAAGGAAAGGCCCATACATGCCTCCAATTTTGTAATGCTTTCATTTTTGGGGCTTTCCGGATGAATTGGGCTTTTATTATTTATTATTTGTTAATGCTAAGCGTTAACAAACTATCATAATCATTCTTACCCAATAAAAAAAAAAAAAATCATAATCAACTTATATTGACTCATCCTCTTAAACAAGTGTTAGAAATTTGAATATTGTCTGTACATATAATAACTCATTAACTAAAAACAAACCTTTAAATAAAACTTTAATACTCAATAAATTAATATTTGACCTGTCAAATTATAAAATAAAAACAAACTATTATACTCAAACTATCGTACTCAATTTTTTGTATTCTTTTTACTTTTTTATTATAAAAAAATATTTACTCTTTATTAAATACATCATAATTTGTCATATTTTATAATAATATATCTTTTGTGAATTTTATTTTTAAACTGATTTGAAATCTTTATTTATAAAGAGATTATAAGAAATATACAGAATAAAATAGTCTATCATATTCGCTTATATAATTAGATTTGGATATTTGTAGAATAAATATAAATTCAAAAAAATTTAAATATTAAAAAATAACAGTATTCTAATATTTTTAATTGTTAACCTCAACTGTAAAAAATATATAATATTTAAAATTAAAATTAAAATCAATAACTAAATTTATTAAAATACCAATGTCCTTAAAATACTTGAAACCTAAACTTTATCACGGTGTACTATACAGAAACAATAACACAAAATAAAGATAATATTCATTTTAACATTACAATTTACAAACGATAATTACAATGTTTGAGAACTTGAATTTGAAATTGTTTGAGCAGCAGTGCTGCACTTGGATCCTAAGTAATAAGCTGAAGCTCAAGCTTTTACTCAACCTCATATGAATTCAAATGGCGGCTCTATGACTCCCTCTTCCAGTCTTTTTGGAAATTATAAACAGTAACAGCAATCTCGTAAATGTTTTCAGTAGTCTGAATAATTTATATGTGAACATATAGTATTTTCGTTAGTGATTATTCTCATAATTTACATAGATTGAGAGGCGCGTGAAAACGCATTTCAGCTCTCAATTACCATAATTTTGGATAATAAAAAAAGAAAGAAAATGAAATAGTTAAGACAACACTAATTTATTGCAGGGCTTCCATATTAGAAACAGATGATCATTAGTTTAGAGGAGAAAGAATAGAGCCAATGAAAAAATCATATTTGTTTTTAGAAATGATGGCCATAAAAAATGTTCGACATACACTAAGAGTAATAGTTACTGCAAGTAAGGATAGAAATGATAAGGACAGAGGTTGGATTTTCACTATGATAAATATAGAAAGAAATAGTTGTATCTTGTGTTAGGTTAGAAGATGATTCTGCCATTAGAAAAGAAGAAGACATTGGGGATTGATTATTTGGGTTTGAAGAAGAAACATGGTGATTTTTTACCGAAAAACTAATGACTTATCCTATTCAATGAGGATATTATGACTCTGATACCATGTTAAATTTTTTGGAAAAGAGCAGAATATGAAGATAATATTATATGTAAAATTGTTGTGTTGAGGTTGTTGTTACACGATTTAAAAGTCATCCTATTTATAGAGATATTACCAACTAATCTCATAAATATTTTATCTCTACTAACTATTAGCCATTACTAACTTAACTCTCAACTACTAACAACACTTATAATTTATCATTACAACATCAAAACGTTTTTAGTATGTTAAATCTCCATTCTCTTTTTTTCTTTGCTTTCTCTGATCCCTCTTTACAATTGTATTAATTATGATTGTATTATTTAGTGGTTCAGATGAGTTATCACAAGTTCAACAAGTTGTTGCCCAAAATCCAAGCTCCACTTTGAAATTTGGAAAAGAAGAGATGGAGTAGAACTGAAATTGAAGATAAAAAATAGTTAAAATATCAACAAAAAATGAGGATTTTGGTACTTTTGTCATATGAAATTCATTTTTTATAGATATAATATTAGTTTTTTTGTTGGATGGATACTTTTATCAGCGTTTGCAAAATTCATGAGTACAAATAGTTATTTTTTTTTAATAAAAGTATAGAATATGAGAAATTAAAAGTTTGCTTTATTTGTGTTTTTTTATATATATTTTATTCTTGCTTTCAGTATTTTATCGTTTGTAATTTTTTTTAAAGAAATTGAAAATAAAAGTAAAATCATTTTTATTTTTCTTTCCAAAAATTATAAATTACAAACAATGAAATAAAAAAAAAACCACAATACGTCTTCACAAATCAAGTAAGTCTAAATGTTTGAAAATCATTTCTCTATAATGCTGTTGTGGGAACTACCAGAAATAATGCATGAATATTTAATTTCCTCCACGATAATGAAAGGACAAAGAATGAATATTTAACTTCTAGTACGATGATATTGAAAGAACAGTGCTAGTGCTTTAGTGGGGACAAGCAAACAAGTGCACAAAGAGAAAATTCAAGAAATAAGAGGCTACAAAATTAGTAACCATCAATCTATCACTTCTTATATATGGATATGAAATAATAAATACGATATTTAAAAGAGTATGTTATTTAAACAATTAAAACAATTTAAAAGGAATCTTAGTTGTTGTATTTAGATCATTATTTTATCATTATGTTAAATGCGATTGTTTCCCACTCTACTATTAGTTTATTACCATCCTATCAATCCAATAATGACATTTTATCGACATGAAACAATTTTACTTTTTTAGTTGTTGAAATAACATTTTTAGTGTAGTGCTGTCACATTTTCAATTTGCTGATGACACAATTCTGTTTTGTCTACTAAAAAAGGACATTATCAAAAATTACAAGCGGCTGTTGAGATGCTTTGAGTTATATCAGGACTCAGCATTAATTTTGACAAATCGAGCTTGATTCCGATAAATTGTGAAGAACAGTGAATCCAGAATATGTGCCAATTGTTGGGGTGTAAGAGTGAGTCCCTTCTAGTTAAGTACCTGGGTATTCTCTTAGGTGCAAATCCAAGGTTGGTGAAGACCTAGAAGCCAATAATAGACAAAGTAGAGGAAAAGTTTAGTCTGTGGAAAGCTAAACTTTTGAATAAAGTTGGAAAGCTGGTGCTGATTAAATCAATATTAAATAGTCTGCCTGTGTATTATTTGAGTTTGTTCAAGATGCCGAAAGCTGTTGCTGAGAAATTAATTTCGCTGTAACGAAGGTTATTATGGAGTAAGAATGATGGTAGTAATGGAATGGCATTAGTAAGATGAGAAGTGGTGCAGACCCCTAAAAAACTAGGTGGGTTGGAAGTTGGGGATGCTATGTTTCGCAACACAGCTATGTTGTTAAGTGGTGGTGGCGGTTTGCTAAGGAGGACTGTCCGTTGTGGAAGAAGGTAGTTTGCTCCTGCTATAATCTGAATCCTAATGAGCTGCTGTCAACTCAAGTGCTACCTACCAGAGGAGGACCGTGGAAGGATATTTGCCAGCTACAAATAACAAATGACCATATAAGGGATAAGATGATTACAGGATTGTCTATGTAGATTGGGGATGGGCGGCTTACGCAATTTTGAGAGGATAGATGGTTGCTTTGTGGGCCTCTAAAAGAGCAGTTTTCCAGGCTTTTCTCTGTTTCAAACCAATGTGGATCTGTTATAGGAGATTGTGGTTTTTGGGACGGGTTAGTTTGGATTTAGAACTTCCAATGGAGGAGAGAGCTCTTTCAACGGGAGTTGGGACATGAGGCTCTAAGACCTGTGAAATTAGTAATTAACAGAGAGGATAGGGTAGTATGGAAATATGATAGGTAAGGAGTTTATTCAACTAATTCATGTGTTCAGGTTTTGCAGGAGGCGTTGCTCCCAGAGGAGGTGACAAGCTACAGCTTCACAAAGACCATCTGGAAAGGATTAGTTCCACCTAGAGTAGAATTATTTGCTTGGTTTGTCCTGATAGGTAGGGTGAATACAAAAGAACGGCTAAGCCGGTTCGGGATCCTTAACCAGGAAGATAACGTCTTAGTTCTATGTAATAAATATGAGGAACATGTACACCATTTGTTTCTATGTTGTAGAGCGCTTGATTATCGATTATTGGCCAACAATGGGCTATTTCAGGTTCATTGAGGGAACATTTTCTGTGTTGGATAGAGGGGCTGCGGAGGAGGGAGGATAGAGAGCAATGATTGAGATGCTTCTGTGTGATCGTTTGGAACATCTGGCTGGAAAGGAATATAAGGATTTTTTAGAATATAAGCAATGGTGTTGAAGAAATCACTCACATGATTATGTTGAGTCACGATGAGTGGAGAGGTGTAAACCCCTTTAGTTGTTGATAGCAATGCTGGAGATGACAAGAGATTTTTCTTAATGTTGTTGCGTTTCTTTATTTTGGCTCTTGTTTCTGTTTGACTGCTCCACTGTATTGTGTTGAGCTCTTTATTTAAAAAAAAAAAAAACCAGTGATATGTACATATTAATGGTAGGTGGTAAATTTATAAGTCTAAATATTTTGGTGCAATCAAGTTTTGGTAGAAGTCTCCTTCCCCTGTTTTTAAGTCTTGGATAGGTGTTGTCTGCTATCGAGAGAAATCAAGTGAGAAAATATAAAATGAGAAGACAAATATCTAACTTAAAATTTTAAGATATTTCATCTTGATCTTTTTTAAAATTAATAGGTCTCTTATATTATAAACTCCTCACTTCTCTTCGTTCTTTTTGAAATGGACCTAATTCATTACAATTCACAGCTCCTCACACTTGCAACATTAATAATCTATTATTACTAGCAGTTTGGCACTGATGATCTTGCAGACCAAGTCTACTGATTTTGCAAGCTAACTACTCAAGAAAACAGAGAACAGAAATGATTAAAGTGCATTAATTTGGGATTCAAAGTCTAGTAAGTCAACTTGATTTTCGGAGCTTAATATTTATTTTCTTAGTTAATTGGTAAAATCAAATATATTTATATTCAAGATCTGGGGTTCAAGCCGTGAATTCAGTCACTAATATAATTATCAGATTAAACTGCCTACTTTAATCGGAATGTTTGTGCACCGGGCTGCTTTTCATTCTACATTTCTAAGTGTTGATTTCCAGTCAAACATATTTATGAAGTCAATGTCAGGGAAGCACCACTTTCTCCGTTCTTTCCAAGTTGAATGGCGCCTAACTGAATACCTTAGCATTTGTGATGCTTCTCTTATTCACAACAACTGCTGACCAATGTTTGAGCTGCATTGAACAAGAGAACCAGGCTCTTCTCAACTTCAAAAAAAGCATTCGCAGCTTCTTTGATGATGATCCATCATCACCACCTATACTTTCCTCATGGGAAGGCCATGAATGTTGCCAGTGGAAATGCATAGCTTGCAACAATGTTACTGGACATGTTGTCAAGATTGAACTCAGCAGTGGTTGTGCATCAAGCCTTTTATCATGGGAAGACACTGCTATTATAGAACCAAACTATGATGACTTTTACCCTGATTTGTTTGTTGAACACTTGAATTCATCTCTGTTACACTTAAAACACTTGAGCCATTTGGATTTGAGTGGAGTTTCACTTTATTCGAGTCCGGGAAAGATCCTTGGTTCCATGCAACAACTTAGATATCTTTCTCTGTGGACTGAGTTTAAAGGCATGATTCCCAGCAGTATTGGAAACCTCACCAATTTGCGTGTTCTTCGCATCAGTAACTTTGAGGCTTATTCTGATGATCTTAGTTGGGTTGCTCAACTTTCATCATTACAATACCTTGGCTTCTTTGGTGTTAATCTTTCCATGGCACACAATTTGTTTCAGGTACTTAACATGCTTCCTTCTTTGTCTCAGATACACCTAGTTGATTGTGGGCTTGGAAACATGCCAATTCCTCTTCATCCAATTAACCTCATGAACCTTACAAATGTTCAAGTTCTCAATCTTGCAAGTAATAATCTCAAAAATCCAGTTCTTGATGCTTTTAGAAACCTGACTTCAATTAGATTTTTTCACATTTCACAAAACAGCTTAACTTCATTGCCACAGTGGTTTGATAAGCTTAACAAACTTGTTGGTCTGTACCTTGCTGGCAATCAACAACTTTCTGGTCAGTTTCTTCTTAATCTTCAAAACATGACCTTCATGCCCTTCATTAGAGAATTTGACCTTAGTAGTACCAATCTATATTCTGTACCTTCATGGTTAAGTAAATGCAAGAGCCTTGTGAAGTTACGCCTTGCATATGCTTCCCTTCACGGATCAATTCCGTATGCTCTGAGAAATTTGACATCCCTCACAGTTCTTAACCTCTATGGCAACAAACTCACTTCAGTTCCAATTTGGTTAGGTGAGTTAAAGAGTCTTATCCATCTCTCTCTTGGAAGCAACGATATCACTAGTGTAGAGGAGGGTTCTCTTGCATCAATTTTGGGAAATATGTGTCATTTAAAAGAATTTTATTTGTCTGGACACAACCTTCAAGGAGAGGTATTTCCCAGTAGTTCAAATATATCTGGCTGCAACAACTATGTTTTAGAGGTGTTAGATTTGAGTAATAACAACTTCAGTGACAAGTTACCAAGTTGGTTAGGGAAATTTAAAAATTTAAATTACCTTGATCTCAGCTCAAATTCATTTTCTGGCCCCATTCTACATAGTCTTGGAGAACTGGTGAATCTCACATGCTTGGACCTTTCTTCTAACTTATTTAATGGTGTTATTCCTTGGAGTATTGGGAAGCTTGAAAACCTAGGCACATTAGATCTTTCATCCAACTTGTTTACTGGTGTCATTCCTTGGAGTATTGGGGAGCTTGAAAACCTATACACACTAGATCTTTCATCCAACTTGTTTACTGGTGTCATTCCTTTGAGTCTTGGAAAGCTTGAAAATGCAGCATTTATGAGCCTTGCTAGTAACCATTTATATGGGAACATTCCAGATAGTCTTGGACATCTCAAAAATCTGAATACCCTTAATCTTTCTTCTAACTCTTTGGAAGGAACAATTAGCCATTTAGAAAGATGGACTGCAGCAAAGAGTCTTCTCACCTTGTGTCTCTCCAATAACCAAATCAGTGGATCCTTTCCAGAAAACCTTGATGAGATAATCCCTGAGTTGCGGTACCTGGCACTTGACAATAACCATATAAATGGTTCATTACCAAATTCATTGTGCAAACTCAAAGCAGTGGTGACTATTGATATTTCCAACAACAAATTATCAGGTAGAATTCCGGACTGCCGGAGGGATGCACTTATAGAAGAATTTGATTTGTCATCAAACAACTTATCAGGTGTTATTCCAAACTCTATCTTGAACATGACATCATTGGTGTGGCTACATTTGAACAACAATAGTCTTCATGGAGAACTTCCACTGTACATAAGCGTGGAAAAGTTGTTGATTTTGGATCTTGGTGATAATCAATTATCCGGTGCCTTACCTTCATGGAAGAATGACGCAATTCCTGAGCTGCAAATTCTTAGATTGCGGGGAAACATGTTCAATGGTACCATCCCTTCAAACTTGTGCCAATTTGCTAAATTGCAAATATTGGACCTTGCTAACAACAGTTTAAAAGGTCCAATACCTCATTGCATTGGCAACATCACAGGAATGGCTTTAGTAACAAAAATCCTGTCAAACGGGACGCGAGTCAATGCCACCAAGCAATGGAATCAAGAGGATGTCAAGCAAGTCATCAAGGGAAGAGAGCTTGATTACACTAAAAATTTGGTTCTTCTAACCAATTTGGACTTGTCAAACAACAGATTGGACGGACCAATTCCTAAAGAACTATCTTCACTTTCTGGATTACTTGGACTGAATTTGTCTTATAATAATCTGTCTGGAGAGATACCTGCAATGATAGGAGATATGAGGTCCCTAGAATCTCTTGATTTCTCTCATAACCACTTCTTTGGTGCTATTCCAAGTAGCATGTCCAGTTTAACTTTTCTTAGCCACTTGAACTTGTCAAACAACAACTTTTCAGGTCCAATTCCAAGTGGTAACCAGTTCCAGGTTCTTGATGATCCACTTATTTACTCTGGCAATCCATTTCTCTGTGGAGTTCCACTTAAAACAATCTGCCCTGGTGATGTTTCTCATCAAGATTCTCATGACGAAGGCTATGATGATGAAGCCGGAGAAAATGACAAGTCAGGTAAAATATTGTTTTACTTTGTCATAGCCGTCGGCTTTGCAACTGGCTTCTGGGGAATTATTGGTGTTTTGTATTTCAAGAATAATTGGAGGTATGCTTGCTTTGGATTTGTGGATGAGGTAGCAGACAGAATTTATGTTGCAATTGTGTTGAAAGTAGCAAAGCTGAAGAACAGGTTGCAGTAAAAATGTCTTTTATTAGCAATACTTTGAAACCTGCTTTCTAGTTTTTACATCTCATCAGAATGTTTCACCTCAGTTCAAATAAGGCAGTGCCAGAAATGGTACCTTTTATTAGCATGCTTTTGTATTTAGCTTTGGTTGCTGGTTATACTTTGGGTTTTCTCTTTGGTTGTTGCATTTGTATCCACTTCAGACACCTTTCTTTGGGTTATCTCTTTATATACTGCCAGGCTTCGGGCTTTGCTCTTAACAGCTCCAGGCAGACAGGTTAATTAGTGAGTCTGAGTCTGGCCTATTAATATCATATCTTTTGAGATGAAAGTCCATTTCAAGATAACAATAGACTTTAAGAGTGGAATTAATCATTGTGTATGAAACTCATAATTCTTACACATGAATTTATATACTACATCCAACTCAAAATTTTAAAATAGTAAATTAATGGGTCTCTCATCTTATAAACTCCTAATTCTTTCTTGCTTTCTTTGTTGTGGGATTAACTTCATACACTCCTCGCACTTGCAACATTAACACGTTTGAGAGAAAAAAAATAATATATAATCTAA
This sequence comes from Arachis duranensis, assembly GCF_000817695.3. Classification (NCBI taxonomy): domain Eukaryota; kingdom Viridiplantae; phylum Streptophyta; class Magnoliopsida; order Fabales; family Fabaceae; genus Arachis; species Arachis duranensis. The sequence continues at coordinate 105,475,343 of NC_029776.3, forward strand.
AACTCTGTGCCTTAGAATTGAATTGGCAAAGAAAGAACAGATATACATCAAGATTTATTATTTTGGGTTCCCCCCATCATGAATCCACTTGTTGAACTGAGCTTTCTTTTCTACTACCATAAAAGTTCTAATGTGAGTTTTAAGTAATATATTAACCTATACACATCTCTTTGGCTGTGACTTGTCTCTCTCTCACACCTCCCTCATCAAATTAAAATACCCGAAATCAGAAACTTAAATCGCATGGCCTTGTAAGAAATTCACCAGATTAGTAGCCAATAGTGATTGATATTTCCTTATTAATGTGTGACTTCAATAAATAGCCCTCAAAAACACCTTCAATATGAATTGTACACACAAACTACTAATGAAGCCAAGCATGTGTTTTGTGATGATCAAGTGCTTGGTATCACTTTCAGCCATGATGATTCTAGTTACTGCTCTGCATCCACAAGATGCTAAGCCGCTGCCGAGTGCATTGGACTCTCCTCCTCCTCCACAAAGCCCACCCAACTGTGATGAAAAGTGTTCAACACAATGTGCTCAAAATGGAATCTTCAGTAGGATGTTATGCTATGGTGTGTGTATGGCAGAGTGCACCATTTTGCCATTGGATCATGCTAACTCTCCCTGCACTCAAAACTCTGTTGTAATTAACACCATCCACCATAAACCATGTATGGACTAGTCAGTGTTCATATTAACTTATTTGATCAACTCAATCCACGCACGCCCACGCGTACACACACTAGTAACTTTGTTGGTTTTCTTTTTATGTTCTAATGTGAATCATTGATTTGGCAGATGAGAAGCACATTGGTGGCATTGTCAACCATTGTTAGAAAAAGGTTCAATTAGAAGAGAGGCTGCTAGAACCAGTTATGTCAAATAAACAATGGGCATGAATTAAAGTCAATTGTCTAATGCTATAATGTAATGTCCCTTTCAATATTGGTATCTTTTGAAATTTGAAGAGAAGACCTTTTCAACATTATTTTGCACTACCAGTCCCTTGTTAACATATATGCCTTCATAGTTCATTCTCTTCCACCAAGTTGCAACAGATTTTTATGTTTATTTTCATTTTTTGTTGAACAAAATCTTCCGTTTGAGGCTTTGCTGTTAGGTGATAAGCATGATTTGCATGGATAGTTACCATTCTCATGCTTGTTGCACTATGAAAAACAATAGATACATCAAATATATGTGTAGAATAGAAAAATGTTAGACAACTTCTTTGGAATAACTCATTATTCAGCTCCTTGTTTTGGTATGAATGAAATAATGGGACATGTTTCAATTGTTCTAGGGAATATTCAATTTCTTGATATTCTTTTTACTTTTTCATTTTCACCAAATATTTCAATATAGGATGCATGTTCACTTTTGCCACTAACCAATTCAAATTTACTATCATCTGTAAAATATTTATTTCACAACTACGAATGAGTAATATTTTACCATTCTTACTTTGATTGCTTCAAAATCAGAATTTGAATACACTGACCTAAGAAACCTAATTTTTCTTCTTGAATTTAGTATCTTACATGCTTTAGGAGACAATTTCAATTATAATTAAGTGCATGACTTTTGTGTGCTGCCAATAGTGGTTGATAATCTTTGAGGAGTATGTGTATATTGCACCAAAATAATTGCTTGAAGGACTGTTAACTCCATTATTGAAGGAAGGATGTGATGAACTTGAAAAATCGAATACTAAAAACTAAAGCATTACTTTGCAATACAAAAAATAAAGCAAAATGTTTACAATAATAAGAGGGAGAAAAAAAGAAGAAGAAAGAATGTACCAAAAAAAAAGGAACCTAAAGAAAGCAAAGCAAATTATTCTTAGTTAATATTTTACAACCATGCAACGTGTATACCAAATTTTAATCATGGTAGAGAATATAAGTTGAAATATAAAATACACATTGAAATTGAGTTAAACAACTTGTATATATATATAGTGACTGATTTGGTAACAGATTTTTAGTATACACATAATATTTTTTAATATATTATTGGCATTTGTAATTCAATTTTGCCACAGTAATACAGCATCTGAAAGAACTCATAGTTGTGTTTCTTCTCCCTACTTTCACTTCTTTATCAAAGGATAAAGTACCGAAAGAAAAAGTAAAAGGGCATAGAAGAAATAGCAAGTATATTATTAACCCTTTTGCTTTCATTCATATCTTTGCTGGGGCTACAAAGTAGCATAGTGGGACCAAAATAGATGTTGAACAACATTTTATTCCTCTTTTCTCTTAAATAAATTAAAAGAGTTTGGTGAAAACAACTCATGCATGATGCTTCATTTATTCATTTTTCATCTTTTGACTAATGTACATGCAATGCAACCAATTATGAAGAAGCACAAAATAATTGAAATGCTACATCTTTTTTTATCTTTCCAACTTCACTTCTGCCAAAACCATAGAGAAAGAAATGCTTTTATGAACTTTCAAACATAGCATGTGATTCCAAAATTGAATATCTCTGTTACTAACTTTATCATAGCATTATATCACATTTATAAGCTATCAGTGTATTAATAGGTATTAATGTGTTTATTAATTCACCTTTTTATTAATAATGAATTGCTGTAATCATTTTCATGCTACATAAGAACTTCTTTCCAGAAGAATCATCCATACAACATCCTTTTCTTTTCATCCCAACAAATTTTCCCGCTCTCCAAAACCCTCCAAAGAAAACTAATCATTACCATATATATATAGAGAACAATATCATCATATCAATACCTCTTTCATAGTTCAGATCATTTAAGATTCCAAAATGGGAAACTGCTTGTTAGGGGGAATGTCAGAACCTGAAGGAGTAATCAAAGTGATAACAGCAAATGGTGGCATCATGGAATTCACTGCACCAGTAACAGTGAATTTCATCACCAATGAGTTCCCAGGGCATGCCATTTTCCCAAGCCATGACCTCTTCTGGAAGCCATTGTCTTCATTAGATGAGCTTGAACCAGGTCAGTCATACTACTTGCTCCCAATCAGCAGCAACAACAATAACAAAGAAGCTGAAGAATACCCTTTTGCCACGGCCACGGCCAGCTGCAGTATCGTCCGGCAAGGTCACGTCCGCTCTCGCAGTGTTCCTACAACTCCTCATCCTCCTCCATATAGAATGTCATTGGACTATCAGCACCAAAAAGGATCAGGGTTGCTCAAAACAAGAAGAATTTCCAAAGAAAACTTCTCTTGCAAGAAACTGACTAGTAAGAACAGTACTAGTACTAATAGCAGTAGCTGTAGGTTCTGGAAAGTGAAGCTGGCGATTACGCCGGAGCAGTTGCTGGAGATTTTGTCACAAGAGACTAGGACCAAGGAGTTGATGGAGAGTGTGAGGATTGTGGCAAAATGTGGTGGGGTTTCATCTTGTGCAGGTTCTGCAGCAGCAAGCATAGTTTCTGAAGATTGGAGCCATTCAAGCAGTGGTAGAAGTGTTAATTCCTCTAAGATTGATGCTTTAGTACTAGACATTTAACTACAGCTACAAAAGCACCTATGCTTCCTCATGTATTTTTTTCTTTTTTGGATAGAATTTAGTTTACAAATACAACTTATTCTCAAATTTTATGCCATGTTGTACAATCTCTGTGCGATTTATCTTATGGTAGTTGTGTTGCATGCTTTCATGAATCATGATTATTCCTATACATATGTTCTGTTCATTTTAATCTGTTTGAAAAATTAGAAGATATGTGAACCCTCTTTTTTCTTTTATAATTAGTGATTTAGCCTATTATATGGAGCAAACAATGCCTCATAAGATTATTGTAAGGAGCTTCTGCCATGTGAAGAAATCTCCTAATAAATAAGAATGTCCAAATGTCAAGGAGAGACTCAGAGAGTGCCTCTGGAGAACCATGAAATGGCAATGTAGAAATTGTTTTAGTAAATTATTCTTCAAAACTTAGTACCATTTGGGAGACTGGTATTATGATTGGTTCAAAATAAATTTGACTCTAGTACTAAAGCAATGTGATAAATATTACATAGGATTATTATAAACTCATCAATTCAGAACTTTGAAGTCCTCATAAGTTATATCATATACCCCATTGGATAGATGAATGAATGCAATCATACCAAGCAAAGAAATTAGGAAAGGAATAAAAATTATGATGCTTCAGGTTGAGTATTCTACTATAAGAAAATTATTCATTACCAAACTCACATAAATATTTTAGATTATGTCTTCAAATTTTAATATGCCTTCTACTATAGTTGCTTGACTTTTTCTCTTAGTCTTAGGTAACTCTGAAGAGTCAGGAATTCATGATTTGGGGCCTTTGACCAAAATTTTGGGATACCCCAACTTTGTATTTAAGTCTTTAGGCTTCCTTGAGGGAGCTATGTGCCTTGTGCTTAGTTACATTCCATTGTTGCAATAACTTTTGTCATTGATCTAATTCTCTTTTACTTCTCTACTTACTTTCATCATAACAAAATAGAATATGAGTTCGTTCTTTGATGAACAGGCACCATGTTGTGGAACTCATTTTTGGGTTATGGTAATCATGTGTTGGATCTTTGTACTATTTGCTGCTATCACATCTGGTTTAGCTCTTGGGCTCTTGTCCTTTAGCCAAGTTGATCTTGAGGTTCTTGTTAAAGCTGGCCAACCTCATATCCAGAAAAATGCTGGTAAGTGAAATACAGATATAGATAGAAAGGGGAAAAAGAAAAAGATAAAGTGAACATTTTTTATATTAGCTTTTAGGAAGTACAAAAATATAAGATAGGATAGAACCAAACGGTTTTATATTTTTTCATTTAATTATAAGAATATGAAAAAGTGACATATAAAATTATAAATCTAAATACTTTCCATTCTAAGAGTAATGAGTAATATTATTTGTATATTAAAAATAGATATCAAGTACTATTTATAAAAGAAAAAAAAAAAAGAAAAGTGGCATGGAATCTAAACTCCACCTAACACTTTCAAACATGTGGCTTTTAAACGCTATTTGACAACTATTTAAGATAGAAATATATACAAATATAAAAACAATGATACACCATTTTTGTTTTAAGAGACATTTACTTTATCCAAGTCTCTACTTTTTTATATACACATATACAATGTTAGTTGCTCGCTAATAATATAAAGTTTGTGAAAATATCTAACTAAATATTAATAATAAAAGAAAAAAATAGTAGAGGCTATAATTAAAGGAGAAATTTTGGAGAAGAAACAAACACTGAACTTGGAACCATTTGTCCCTCTATTTTGTTAAGTATTGAAAACTTTTTTTTTATATATTATTTGCAGCAAAGATTATGCCAATTATTAAGAATGAGCATTTACTTTTAAGCGCCCTCCTCATAGCTAAATCATTGGCATTGGAGGTATGTTCACATAAACTTTTCAGCTACTTTATACAACATTTGATTTTATCATTTATGTGAACAAGGCATGTTCCTCCATGTCCATTTTGGTATGATTAATCTAAACAAATTTTGTGTTATACAAGGGGGTTTCTGTTTCTATGGAGAAAATGTTCCCAGAATGGCTTGCAGTAATCATATCAGCTACCCTTTTAGGTATCATTGCTGAGGTAAAATTTCTATACCTTTTATAGGAACATTTATACATAGATTTCATAGTTATTATGTATATACATTTTTGTACTTTGTTTAATTTCTCATGTTACAAATTTGATCTTAGATTATCCCTCAAGCATTGTGCTCTAGATATGGTTTGAGTGTTGGGGCAACCATGACTCCCTTTGTGAAAATACTTCTGTTGATTTTCTTCCCCATTGCATATCCAATTAGTAAGGTATACTCCTTTTATTGCTTAAATATTAAGTTACCATAGTTGACTCACTTAATAAATCATTGTATATCATTTTTCTTCTATTGGTAAATAATACTAAATTACATGGCATCAAAATTAGGATGAAAAAAAAAAATACTCCTATATTTTGAAAACATGACTTTTTAGATAAATTTAGCCCTGTTCTTTAGGTGTTGGATTGGCTTTTTGGCAAGGGGCATAGTGCACTTCTAGGAAGAGAAGAGCTCAAGGCTTTGGTTCATTTACATTCCAATGAGGTTAGTTTTTTTTGTTTATTTATTGAGAAACTTTATCATACTTTTACTGCCACATGCTAAGGTTCATTTTCATTCATTATTAGGCAGGTAAAGGGGGAGAGTTGTCACTACATGAAGCTACAATAATTGCTGGAGCATTAGACTTAACATTGAAGACTGCTAAAGATGCCATGACACCAATAAGTGAAACATTTTCTCTTGACATTAACTCCAAACTCAACATGTATGTCCTTCAATACATGTCTATCACTAATGCATAAAAGTGTTACTTTTACCTAAATTTAAATTTTGCTAATTCAATGCTAATAGGCATACAATGGCCTTGATAATGAGCAAAGGTCACAGCCGTATACCAATTTATTCTGGAATACCAACAAATATTGTTGGTATTATCCTGGTAAGTAACCATATGAGTCATTTTTTTAATGTGAAATATTAATATCTTTTGATGCTTGATTAAGCTTGTGCTTTTTAGGTCAAGAATTTAATCTTCTGTCGTTTGGAAGACGAAACGCCTATTAAACATATGACGATTAGGAGAGTTCCTAGGTATGGAAATTATTAGTAAATCTGTCCATTTTTTGATAACTGCCAATTTGACAAAATTGGTACATTGAAAAATTAACATTGTTCCACAATGGCTAACAGAGTAGGTGAAAATTGGCCACTATATGAGATCTTGAATCAATTTCAAAAGGGTCAAAGCCATATGGCTGTTGTCATCAAGGGTGAAGTGAACATCAAAGATGCTGCAACTGATTCACATGGTATGATTCTATATGAATTAAGTCATATTCAGAAAATCATTAGGAGTTCAATGTTTTCATGACATTTTAGGCCATTTAACTATGGACTCTGCAGGACTTCGCGCCTTTGAAATGGTTGATTATACTAGTATGTCAACTGATGCATCAAATTTGACCTCACAAGAAACAGAATATTATAGTGCAACACTAAAGAATGCCATGAAGCTAGAGGGTGACTCGGATGCATTGCGCGCAAGATCACGATGCGAAAGTGAAGCAAACACATCATTTGAGAACGTGGAAGCTCTTAATGTGCATGAAGAAGTAATTGGGATAATAACATTGGAAGATGTTATGGAAGAGCTACTTCAGGTTAATTTAAGTAGTAATCATATACTATTAAGTTATGACATTGTTATATCCTCAAAAATCTTTAGTACTAATAATGTTTTACTTGTTTAAAATTTTCAAGGATGATATACTGGATGAAACTGATCAATATGTTGATGTTCATCAAAAGTGAGAACAGTTTCATGCTCTAATAACTCCATAGCTACTCTAGCTTTAAAGTTTATACATATCTCATGCGTTATGTTGCTCTATATTTTGTTTTAGTATCAAGATCAAACTGCAAAATCCAAGAAGAATGTCATCAGGGTCCTCCAGAAGATCCTCAAATTCTAATCAATGGTGGAGAAATTCAGACGCATCTCGAGTTTGCTTCTTAACTCCTACATATGTTTCACCCATTTCGGAAACTAACCAGAACTGAACAAGAGCCAAGTCTCTCCTCATGATTTGATTTTGATCCAAGGGGGAAGATGATAAATGTTGCTAAATCATCACAAGTTACAAAAGATTAATGTACTTTACATCATTTTTCTCTCATTCCTATTAGTACTATTAGTTTTATACATGTTCTAAGTCCTGACTTCATTAACAAACCAATACTCTTGAAAGGTTGAGTTTTAGAAGACTCGTATCTTTTTTTCCTTTTTCGTGTAAGAGTCAAACGAATATAAACTTCTTTTCAAAAATAATTATATTTTTTTATTAATTATTAGTAAATTATAATAACTAACTACTAAGATGAAAATGAAATTGATATATTTACGAGTCTTGCTAATATATGTTTTAATAACACAATTTAAGAATCCTATAAAAACAATTGTTTTATCAAAAAGATAAATTTGTATACATTTATAATATACTGAATTCACCAAAAGCTGAAAAAAATTATATTATTATCCTAAAATGTATTGTGAATTTGTGATTTGTGTGTGAGAGAGAGAACAAACTATTTGGGTGTGTTTGGTTTTGCGTTAGAAAGAAGAGAAGCACGTTTGAATGCATTAAACGCTTCTTTTTTTGGTTTGGATGCTTTTTTTTTATACGCCAACGTGATTTTAGAAATTATAGCTTTTGCGTTTAGAAAATCACGTTTAGGATTGAATTTATTTGGTTTTACCAATTTTACCCTTTACTTCCTTGCTTGTAATCTCTTTAGTATTCAAATATTTTAAATATATAACTATATTTTTTTATTAAATTTTTACTTTTGATTTTGTATAAAAAATATATTTTTTTGACTTTGTTAAAATTTGTAAGTGTAATTTTTGTATATTAATTTAGTATTATAATTTTGTTATAATATAAATTATTGATCCCATTAAAAAGAACAAAATAAATAAAAAATTAATTATAACTAAGAATAAAATCATAAATAATTAAATTTATAGTTTAAAATAATATTAAATAAAAGAGTACCGAGAGTATTAAAAGAATTATAAGTAATATAATTTAATAAAATATATTTTGATATATTTTTCATATATTATTTTTGCTTTTGATATAAAAATATATTTTGTCAATTTTTATATATTATTTTTATTTTAGTAAGATAATAATATCTATTTAAATATCTAAATTAAAATGATAGAATAATATAAAAAATTTATTTAAGTTGATGTTTATTTTAGTAATTTTTTATCTAAAAGTAATTTTGAGTAGTGCAATCTAAACAATATTTACTTTACTATAATCCATTTTGATATAAAGATTACCAAATATAAATCACTTTAATACAAATTTATTTTTCATCAAAATCAAGTTTGCAAAATCAATTTTACACAAACTATTATTTACAAACTGAAATCCAAACTCACGTGAAGTCAATGATAGGGACCTTGGACTTGGAGTCTTGGACACTTAAAGGTACTTCTGGGCCAATTTTTGGGTCCAATTTTTAAGATAGTGGCTAACAAAAAGCCCAACAATCGGACAAATAAAATGCCCGGGACATGAAGGCCCAATATAAAAACCCGAAGATTTTCCATTTCGTCCGCGGAATTCAAATTCCCGCCCCTTCAAAACAATCGAGAAGAGAAAAGTGAAAAACATTACCTATTTCCCAGTCAGAGAAGAATTCTCATTTCTCAGAGAAGAACAAAAGAGAAAGAAGTGAACAGAAAAAAGAAAAAAACATATGACAGGAATCAGAAAAAGTAATAACAGCATGGAGGACGTCGATCGCTTGTTCGCAAACTTCAAGTGCGGTTTATCCCCTCCCGGTACATATTCGCATTCTCATTTTCTGTTTGTTTTTCTCGAGGAAATTCAACTAATCTTGGAAAGGACAAAAGAAAGAAAATAAAGAAGAAGAAACTATTTATACGCTTCAAATTTCGATTTGATATGAATTTGATAGTTCCTTTCATGTTGATGCTGCCGAGCATATATATGACTGTGAGAATGTATTGTTGTTTCAGCATCTGCTCTGAGAGAAAGGAAAAGAAGTAAAAGCAGATCTGAGAATGGCGGTTTGAGGAACGATGAATTGCCGTCACGATCTCCGGCAAGTGGTGGATCAGTTGGCGGAGAACAGAAAACGCCTTCAACATGCAGTAATGCGACAAACTTGCAGTCTTCAATAGAGAGAGTGAGTTAGATTATTCGCTTCTGTTCTGCATCATTGATCTGTATTCGCTTCTATACTTCTACCAGCTCATCACAAGTACAATCATATCAAGCAAATCTTTCTAATTTGTGGAATATTCTAATAAGATACTAACAGATTAAAGAATAAAAGCTAACTCACACATTCTAGAATAATAAAAGAAAAATGTAGAGTTATTGATCATCTTATTTGGGCTTGTTTGTCTGTGGAGGACTCTTGGGAGTACTGGCCAAATGGTCTAATAATTGCCTCTATATTTTGTATGCTTCACCGATTACATATCGTTGTTGTGTCTTACTTGATGCTAATATAGTGGCTTGTAGTTGAACTCTACACAATTGTATAAGGTTCATCTTTTCTTTCCTTTATTATTTTTGAAATTTTCTTATTGAATCTTTTAATTCATTTAAGCCAAACTAGCACAATTAGTAGAGTAGCACTGCTCCAAAATTTCTGCGGTTTGCTATTAGGTTACGGATATTTCTGTTTGAAGTGTAGATAGTGTATCCACTTCAGGTATTTTTTGTTTGCTTCATATAGTTCCTGAAGTTTGTATCCACATCTATGCAATTTAGCTCGTAGCAAATTAAATTACCTTGCCTTGAAATTTCAGCTAAAATCTGCAGCAGCTAAAGCAAAATGGTTTAATCGTGGGAAGCAGCTTTCTCCAAGTGTATTCTATGGGTCTCCTTGTGGTGTGCCTCCCAAAAAACCAATCCGGTTATGGCGATTGCTACATGAGATTCGTCTTGATCTATCTCAGCAAAATAAATTGATGTTAAGGTTGTTATCTCGGATGCTGGTTCAACCTTTTACTGTGTTCACTTGTTTATTCTTGTTCTTATTTCGCTGTATCAGAATATGATTTGACTCCTGATTTGTATTTGCTTAGGAAGGAAGTTTGGGCTACGTTTCCAAGGCAGGATGAAGCAATGAAGTTTGCCAAAGACCAAGAGGATGTTCATGTTTTCAGCTATCAAGACCACTTCAATGGACAAAGAAGGTTCCTTGTGTCTACGTATACAGAATTCTGGCGAAGGTTGCTTTTCATATGCTTTGTTTCTTATATACTGTATTGTTTGTTACCAAATGAGTAATGAGAGAGATTTATCATTTATGTCCCTGTATTTTTGCATTACTGATGTAAGCACTCTCTATGTACACTCAGGTACAAAAACATGGATTCAAAATTCCGTCATCACTATGAAGTCATTCAAGAGGTAAATAACTTTGTTTGTTTCATATTCAATAATTTAACTGGAACAAATGGTAGTGGCATTGCAGTGATATTGGTGCATGAACAATTGAACATATTTACTTTTTCCACCGGTCCTAAAGTTTCTTTGCCTTCAGGGTTTACCATGCCACCTTTATTTTGACTTGGAGTTCGATAAGAGAGTCAACATTGGAAAGGATGGAGATGAGATGGTGGACCTCTTTATATTAGTAGTCCTAGAAGCTTTTCAGGAAAAATATTCAATCCATGGGAACCTTGATTGGATAGTAGAACTTGATTCTTCAACCAAAGGTATGACTTTTTAGTGTGCTTTTGGTGCATGCTTATATTCCTTTTCTTGCAATGTTCACTTGACGTGAATTCTTGGTTATGAGGTTTTCTCAAGTCTTCTTTATAGGTTCACATTTTTCTTTATTTTTCACTTAATCTAATACATGGAAGATTTGTGTCTAACTGATCTCCATTGACACTGACACCGACAATTTGGCACTAATTGCTTTACTACTTAATAATCAACAATTAAGATTACATAGTTGAACTTTTGGACTGAGTGACACATTAAGTACTTACTATTATAAGTAAAGTTTAAGCAACCATGACTTTAGTTCTAATTTTTAACAAATATGATACGAGCCTTATCATCTCTTATCTTGTACACAGAGAAGTTCTCTCGTCATCTAATCATTCGCATACCAAAAGTTTCTTTTAAGGATAACTCTCATGCAGGAGCTTTTGTTTCCGAAGTAAGTATGAATATGCAGATCCTGTCTTGGCTAGAGAGAAATTTAGATCTTAATGGTTTTCTATTGTTTATTGAGATTTCACTTATTTCTTTCTCTCACTCTTGCATAAAGTGAGCCTTAGTTTGAATTTAATACAGTAAGTATCATTAACGTTGAGTACTTTTTATGACAATGTTTTTGGAATATGCACCTTTCCTACGGTATTTCTTTCGTAGAAAACTAGGAATATCAACTACCAACCTTTCTCACTTCATGATGACGTGTTACCAGATATGCTCAAGAATTCAAAATGCAAGGGAGACAGATAAAAGCTTTGAAAAATTGTTTATTATGAAAGATTCAAGCTGCAATGGATCTACAAGCCATCTTTTTGTGGACACCGCTGTATATACTCGGAATCGTTGTTTCCGCCTTTTCTTATCTTCAAAGGCGGGAAAGAATTCTTTTCTTCTACCAACAGGGCGATTCAAGTCTAAGAACTTGGTATGGTGTTTTCATCTGAATTTCTATTTCAAATTGCACTATCAAATTAGTCTTATTTAGAAGCAGGTTCATTCAAAAAATAGGAAAGAAAACCCAACTTTTTTTGGGATAAAAAAGAAGAATTTTCTTAAGATAGAAAACTTAAATATTCCAGTTTCGATAGTGTAATATGGAATAGGACCGAACTGAAACAGTGTAAAATTTAAGGTTCAGCTTATCATCTAAGATGTCCTGTTGTTGACAGAGTTCTAGACTTCTAGGATCGTACTAATGTAGATTTCTCGGTATTATGAGAAAAATAGTGAATGTATGACTGCATTCCGTGTATTGTTCTCGATGCTGATTTTTTTTTGTTCACTAGGTTTTTTTTTGTTACAATATCTCTAAGTGACAGGATGATGAAGAAGTGTTTAAGGCTTCCTTGATTTGCAATATGGATGTTGATTGTGAAAAGCTTTTGGTCTGCAAACCATACCTCGATTGTGTAAAGACTCTGCATTTTGATACAGAGGTAGTTTTGCTCTTTAAATAAATTTTATAAAAAGACGTTCACGGCATCAAATTTGTGTACTCTCAGCTCAAAAATCTTACTAACTGTAAAATTGCAGCATACCTTTCATTTCAATTCGTAAAATTTATTTATTTATTATAATACAACTATTTAAATTTGGTATGTGCTCAGAAAAACCGTTTATCACGTTATATTTTGACAGCTGAATTGCAATTCGGGAACTTCATGCCAAATTCCTTCGGAGTTTACGCTGAATACTTGCAGCAGTGAGGTTTCAACAACATACTTCGTTGGAAATTCACCATTCCCATTTCTGGACAAATTTATTCTATCTGTGGCCTCTGTTGGAAATATACCAGGCATGCTTTGTTATATCATATTTTCAATATGCATAGATTTCATCTTGACAAATTCCTCGCACTCCCATGCTATCTATTGGATAATGTCTGCTCTCATTTTTTCTGTATCCACAATTACTGTTAACTTCCAGATACATACTATCACTGAACTTTGAAGCTCCAGGTTTCAATCTGATCCTGCTCACTGCTGATAGTTTGCTGCAATTATAGGAAAAATACACAGCTGGTATTTATTCTCTGAATTTGGGTTGATGGTTTACAGCATGACAAAAAATAGATACTGTGAGCGAATTGGCAGACACCATAAAAGCAATAATGGTAATTCTCCTGGAAGTTCTTACTCTTTTGCATGTATTTTTTTCTACTCAACTACAGTCTGCACATGCGTGATGTTTAAATTATGTCCCTGTTATGAGTTCTTTATGTTAGGCAGGAGGTTTCTTGACTTATAATTATGGTTGTAAATGTAGCTAGGTCAGGAACATTACTCATGTTTCTGTCTCACAAAAATGGCTGCACCTGCACCATATGTCTTTCATTTCATTGTTTATCTGAATGCAACTTACCAATACGTTTGATATGATTTTCTTTACTGGTGCAGTGATATATGTCGTTGATCTGAGAAGGGCAGTATATTACCAGAAATGTCATGATCCTGATTGCAGAGGTTAATATGATTTTCATTTTAATATATATGTAGACTCTTTTGACACGCAATTCTTAACTCCGTTATTAACATGCTAACCAATCGGACCAGGGTACAGATCTCCCTTGCGACAAATTCCAGTTCATGTCTTCGCCAATTCTTCCGTTGTATGTGGTTCTGAGATATTAGATGATGAACAGACAATACATAATGAGAAAGAAAAAATTTTACAATATGAAGAGGATGTCGACGACAACTGCAATGATTCTTGGTGGCTAGATGTCGTGAAAGTTGCCGAAGAGATTGAGAAGCAAACCAAGACAGAACCGAGTACTGTGGTTTGTCCATCTTAATCGTATTTAAAATGCAGTTAAACAAATAGAAAATGTTTCGTTAAAAAACTATACGCAATGCTTTGATCGGTCTTGTTATATAATGCGGACCAATTTGGAATAAAACTGGAAGGACTAAGTCTAGAAGAATGAAATTTGGCGGTATCAAATAAAAGAGTTAACTACTCGTATTTAAAAGAGTTTTGAAAAATATTAGCGGTAAAATAGTCTTTGAATGATTTGAAGGTATGAAAAAAAATCAATAAATACAAGAGTTTAATTTTAATGCAGATTTATATAATCCATATAATCATATCTGTTCTTTTGAATGATTATTTATATTGTTAATATGAAAGTAATTTTTACTAATTTGTTGTTACATCATTCATATTATATTATTTTTTGTAAGTAAAAAAAAATTTCATATTTAGCAAATGGCTTATTTGTTAGGTTTAAATTTTTGTGACTATTTAAATTTTTAGAAAGTGCACAAAAACAGTTCAGAGAAAAATTTGATCTCTATGTAAGAAAATTTTTTAATTACTATGTATAAATATATAAATATATTTGTTATAAATTTATTTTTAATGTATATTTTTTATTTTAATATATATTTCAAATCAATAGATGATTTAGTGATTAATTTTTTATGTATATGTAGTGTGATTGCGTGCTTGTTTTTGCATATATATAACATGTTTGAATTCGATTTTAGAATAGTTATTTGTAAAAAATATATAATGAAATACAAAATATAAATTAAGATGTAAAATAATATATGTATATATTGATAGTAATTTTTAAAGTATATGTATTACTTTTTAATCAAATTTTTACATATAAACATTATCCAAAAATCAAATGCTTACACTATCTATCACTTACAAATATAATTTTTTATTTTTACTTTTTGCTGAAGCAGAAGATAATCGATGATGATGATGGAGATCTTGAATGGTGGTTAGCGGTTGAAAGGGCTGCATCTCAGGCGGAACTGACAACCTCCATGAACTAATTCAGGATAGGATAATTGATGTTCATTGTAAATAATCTGTCTTTTTTAGGATACTCTAGCAGTGAAGAAGAGGTCTATGATATTCTTCACTTCTTCAGTTGAGAGATTCAAGATTCGTTATACTGATGCAATCCACGGATATAAATGGACACCCGTTACAAATGCTTCTAGAGGAAATAAATACTAAATAATCGTTTAGCACTAAATAGCCGACATTTTATTTCATTTTTATCTTTCAGAAAGTTTATCAAAATTAGTTTTTGAAAAGTAAATTTTAAAAAATTATAATAGCTATATTTAGTAAATTAAATATAATTTTTAATAGGTATAAATAACAATAATTATGTTTAGTAAGATCATTTTTAAAATTTAAAACAATCATAATAGATATAAATGAAAAAAATTTGTTCGTAATTAAAAATAACTAATTAAAAATAATTTTAAATATTTATTAATATATAATATTATTAGATATTTTAATTTTAATAAATATAAATTAATTTTAAAATATTTTTTTAAATACTTTTAAAAATAACTCAACTTTTTAAAGTTACAAGCACAGGTACAATCACATTTTTTATTATTTATCAAATACTGAATAAAAGCACAAACATCTCAAGAATTTTGGCAAATTAGGTCCATGTAAGCGACATGAGAGATTATACAGAATATATAATCTATTTTTTAATTATAACGCCATGCCATAATCAATTCAGTGGCACACACGGAAGTGAAACCTTGAAAGTTGAAACTCTTTCATTTACAAACGCCAACATTCGGACAATTTACTTAAATGGAATAAACGGATGAAATATTTACACAATTGTAACAATTGAGAACTGTTTATCTTTATATCCTGTTACAATTCTATGTAATCTAGGGAACCTCCTACGTTTTAGCGTTTACATATAAATCGTGGTAACCTACCACGATTTATGAAATAAACAATATAAACATAAGTCTTGGTAACTTAACACAATTTATAAAAAAAAGATACACATAACTTATGGTAATCTGCTATGGTTTATAATGAGTAAAAAATCTATATATACAATGTAAATCTTAGTGTGTTGTAGAGGAACATTTTCACAATGACAAGTGAGGATAAGAGTTTTTTAGTGTAAAAAATTCAAAGAAGCAAGAAATACTGTGTGAAGTTCACTGACAAAGAACCGTTGAGTATATTTATCAGTTCATCAAGTACCTTGTTAAATCTAAAGAGCTTGGAGTATTTGAGAGCAAGTGGATGAACAAATTATTCTATAAGATTTCTATCGCAGTTGGAGGTCGATGTCCATAGTTCAGGCTTCGGTTCCTCACTCGACTGCCATCGCATGGGTATTTGAGAATGCAATGACTCAGACCAGGAGCCTGTTGATATAATTGGAGACAGCAATGATGATACAGGTGCCAATCCACGTACACAGCAGTACTCTCCACACTTCACTCAAAACTTACAAGCTATAGGGCAACAGTTAGAGGAAGATGCTGTTGTTGGGGGGTTCTTCTACAGAATTTCAGATTAGACAATCATTCGGAATAAAGAGGAAGCTGTTTTGAGTGTGAAGGATTACAACATCTGTCGAGGTGTTGAGTACAGAGTGCTAGAGTCGGATCATCTGAAATATCATGAGAAATGCAAGGAGTTCGGCAAAGGTTGCAATTGGTTGATTCGCATCTCGCTTCGTGCGCAAAAGGCACTTGGAAGGTGAGGAGGTACAACGTTCCGCACACTTGCTTGGCCACCTCTATTTCGAGTGACCACCGGTGTAAAACCCGGTTAATTAATGGTTAATTAATCCATAAATTAAAATATATTATAGAATTTGAGAAATGAGGTTTTCATGATTTTATATGGTAGAGAAATTTAAAACGAGAATTTCGACACCAATTTTAAAGAAATCAACCCAAGATTGGACCGAACAGGCCAAAACGAGCCAATCGGACCCAAGTTGGGCCTAAGGCTCAACCAAACCTCTCTTAATTAAGAGAGCTCAGCTCTCTCTTTCCTCTAAAACTCCACACACACGTTGAAAGGGAAGGGGAAATGTGAAACCTTTGCCCTCATTCAATTCCAACTCAAATCCTTGATAACTTTTGATTTAGAGCTCTACAAAACCCACACCAAGTTTCCTGAGGTAAGTCACAGTCTCACCTTCGAATTCTCAGCCCTCATTTTCAAAAATTAGTGGGTAAAGTATTGAGATTTTTGAGTTTGGATGTTATAGGATCAAATTAACGTGAAGGGAAGGCTTGTTCTTGTTCCCTTGGACCTTGAGTAAGGTGAGATTCTCAACCCTAAGCTGAAGACTTGAAATTTTGTAATTTGGTGATTGAGTTATTGTGTTTTTATGTGATACTGTGGTTTAGGCATTATATATGTGTGTTTTAGAGCTTGATTGGTCCTGGGGTGCGTTCCAAAAAGCTTTCAGGACCCGTTTGAGCTTGAGTACAGCTTACCATCCTCAAACAGACAGTCAATCTGAGAGAACAATCCAAATCCTAGAATAGCTACCATGCAAGCATCAGAATAGCTCCGTATGAGGCTCTGTATGGGAAAAAATGCCAGTCTCCACTATGCTGGTATGAGACTAGGGAGAAAAGTCTGTTAGGGCCAAAATTGATAGCTGAGACTACCGAGCAAGTTAAAAAAATCAGAGATAAGATGCTCACTGCTCAGAGCTGTCAAAAGAGTTACGCCAATCAGCGGCAGAAACCCTTAGTTTGAAGATCATGATTTCCTTAAGGTTACTCCGACAACAAGAGTAGGTAGAGCGATTAAGACATAGAAGCTGAATCCCCGATACACAATTCGTTCCAGATTCATGAGAGGGTTGGACCGGTGGCGTATCGGATAGCTCTACCGCCTTACCTTTCGAATCTGCACGACGTATTTCACGTGTCGCAGCTTCGGAAGTACACTCATGATGCTAGCCGTGTTAGAACCAGAATCGGTGCAGTTAAGAGAAGATTTGACTCTGCCAGTAACTCTGGTTAGGATAGATGACACAAGTATTAAGAAATTGCGCGAAAAAGAGGTTCATTAGTGAAGGTGGCATGGAGCCGAGCCGGTGTTGAGGAGCACATTAGGAAACTTGAGTAAAAAATGCGATCAGACTACCCTCACCTATTCTCAGGTAACTGAATTCGAATTTTCTGGGCAAAATGTAAAACCCGGTTAATTAATGGTTAATTAACCCATTAATTAAAATATATTATAGAATTTGAAAAATGAGGTTTTCACGGTTTTATATGGTAGAGAAATTCAAAGCGAGAATTTTGACACTAATTTTAAAAAAATCAACCTAAGATTGGACCGATCGAACCAAACCAGGCCAACCAGACCCAAGGCCCAACCAAACCTCTCTTAATTAAGAGAGCTCAGCTCTCTTTCCCCTCTAAAACACCACACACACGTTGAAAGGGAGTGGGAGAATTTGAAACCTTTGCCCTCATTCAACTCCAAATCCAATCCTTGATAACTTCTGATCTGAAGCTCCAATTGACGCATCGTTTGCGACCGCGGTGTCGAGCTCTACAAAACCCACACCAAGATTCCTGAGGTATGTCACAATTTTACCTTCGAATTCCCAGCCCTCATTTTCGAAAATTAATGGGTAAAGTGTTCAGATTTTTGAATTGGGCCGCGTCTAAATTGGGCCTGATATGTTCGTGATGAGTATCGTATAACTGAAGTGTTCAACGTGTACAAGAAAGGGTTTGTGCCCCTATCCTCAAAGGACTCTGAAGGTGTTCAACGTGTACAAGAAAGGGTTTGTGCCCCTATCCTCGAAGGACTCTGAACTCCATATGCTACTCCGACTGTCATTCCAAACCCAAACATGAGGCGCGCGTGGATCAGACAACTCCAAACCAACCAAAGCTGCCATCATCCTGATCATACGCGGAGGAATTATGACCAACGAGGACAAACTACTGCTAGGAATACTTAGATGTTATGTTTTTTTTTTTTGTTACATTGTACTATGTATGTTTATCATGTTGTTTAACTTCATTGTACTTGTTTAATACCATCATTAACGTCAAACATGTTATATTTCATTTCATGCATAAATTGATACACGATGTTTATGTTTTAACTTTTTATCGATGATGGATTCCTAACAAATTTAACAAATTTGTTACAAAGGAGTTCATATATAAATTTCATAAAACATACGCAACACATGCATGTGAATAGCACATTACACGCATACCACAATATCATGGACCATAAGTACTATCAAATTACTATAGAACTCAATGCTAATCTGAATCCTTAATGGTATCATGTCCTCAATGTCAAAACCAAGCAAGTGAGACGCAGTGCCACATCAAGCATGACGCCTCACCATCGGTCTCTGTGGCAATATATCACTAAATACTAATGCGGGAGTCCCACTCATAGTTAACCATGGGTCATACGGAGTATCTACAGGTTAGTTGAATTCCACAATAAACTGAGGCTGAACACCCTACATCCGTGACTGAACATCCTGCTTACAGCATCTGTGGCATATGTGGCTGAGCATCCTGTATATGTATGCCATAGATGCAGGATATTCAATCATATATGCCACAAATGCTGAATGCTCCGGATGCAGGATGTTCAGGCACATATGCAGGGTATTTAGCCTCAGTTTGGCATGAACCTCAACCAACTTGCAGAAACTCCATATGACCCTTGGTTTACTATGGATCAACATTTAATGCCATACCGCCACAAAGACCGACGATGATACTTAATATTTAATGTGGCACCGGGTCTCACTTGCTTAGTGGTTTTGTCATTGATAACGATGATACTTAATATTAGTATTAAGTTGTGTAGCCATTTGATAGTATTTATGTATCATGATATTGTGGTATGCATATTTAGGGTATTAAACGACTTAAACATACATTGTAGAATGAAATGTACAACAAAAAAAATCATAAAATCTAAGCATCTCTGGCAGCAATATGTCATCGCTAGTCACAGTTCCTCCACGTATGACCGGGTTGACAGCAGAGCTCACAACGCTTCGGTTAGTTTGGAGCTGCCTGATCCATGCCACCCTCCCTGGATTCTGGTTGACTTTGGTCGTCCATTTATTGCGCACTTCATGTTAGGATCTGGAATGACAGCGGCTAGAGTCCTTCGACGAAAGGGGGCACAAACCCTTCCTTGTACACATTGAACACCTCAGTCATACGATACACATCGTGAACATGAGGCCCAATTCAGACGCGAGTAGCCGCAACATGCTATGGCGTGACAACATGGGTAATGCAAAAACTGAAAGTAGCCGTTGTATAAAGTGATGATGAAGCATCTCATGTCCCTCATTCCGCTCTATTGCTTTCACTGACGCCTACAAAATTCATGCCCAGTTCCTGTACGTGGACTTAACCAAGGACGTTACCGGGGGTTCCTTGTTCCCATTAGCACAGAATTCACACATTTCGCTAATATTGAGGTGTGACCAAATCTTCTCCTACTATCCTGATGCTGGATCCACTTGTCATATTCCATCCGATTGGCCCAATCATACATAACCGGATTCTTAATCCGCATAATGTCAAACCAGTAATCATATTCTGCTTCGATTTTCGCATAGGCGACATTCACCAACATTCTTCTAGCATCTTAACTTTTGAAGCTCAAGCTAAAATTTGCCGCCACATAACAAATACAGAACGTTCAAAAATCACAAAGAGGTAGTCAACCACCACAGGTGCCTCAAGGGCAGCTTTGATGCCATTATGCCCGTCGGAGATAACAAGGATACCTTCCTGTGGCGTCACATGTTGTCATAGGCTGGACAAGAAAAAGGCCATAACTTTGCATTTCCTCCCTCCAACATAACAACTCAGCATACAACTCTTCTCAATCCTCGTATATTTGTGCAATTGCCTTCTGCTTTACCATCCAAACCTTCTTGTAATTGGACCTGAATCCATAATTGGCTTCCGTTGTCATAACCGCAACATCCGCCCTAACCATCAGATAGATCCTCACCTTCCAACTGCAATTTTGCGCACGAAGCGAGAAACAAATCAACCAACTACAACCATTGCCGAATTCCTTGCATTTCCCATTAGATGATCCAACTCTAACACCATGTATTCAACAGCTTGACAGATGCTATAATCCTTCACACTCAAAACAACTTCCTCTTTATTATGGAATGATTGCCTAATTTGAAATTTTGTAGAAGAACTTCGAACAGCAATATCTCCGTCTAACTATTGCCCCATAGCCTCCAAGTTTAGAGTGGAGTAGTGCGGAGAGTACTACTGTATGCTAGAACTTAAAGGGTATCATCATGTCTGAATCATCATCCCCCATTGCATTCACAACTCGACCAGGTTCCCCGACCCCTATAACATTAGGAATAGTATCAGGACCGTTATCCACCCTATATATCTGATGTCAAACCCCACGATTCTCGAATGATACAGAACCAACTGCCTCTGTACGTTCTAAATCAACCGCAATATAAGGAGATGCAACGTACAGATCAATTGGTGCGGCCAGAGCCATCAAACTAGAGGCACCGCCCATGGCAGTCGAGTGAGAAAACAGAGCTGATGCCCTTGAACTATGGACACCAACCTCCAACTTCACATACATCTCGTGTATTCTGACCTCTGGAGAACTCCTAAGACAATGAAACAAAACCCGAATATCTTCATCAGTTGCCATCACAAATGTATCATTCTTAACATCGGTTGACACAACTGCGATCGGAATCTTATAAAATAATTTCTTCACCCACTTGCTCCCAAATACCCCAAGCTTTGACAATATGTAGTTCTTTAGATCTGATAAGGTACTCCTTGATGAACTGATCAATATACTCAACGATTCTCTGTCAGTGAACTTCACACCGTATTTCTTGCTTCTTTGAATTTTCTT
Organism: Arachis duranensis; assembly: GCF_000817695.3. Classification (NCBI taxonomy): domain Eukaryota; kingdom Viridiplantae; phylum Streptophyta; class Magnoliopsida; order Fabales; family Fabaceae; genus Arachis; species Arachis duranensis. The sequence goes on from NC_029776.3 coordinate 105,497,364, forward strand.
AAAGCAATGTACTAGCAATAAGAAACTCTCATCCTCACTTACCATTGTAAAAATACTCCTTTACAACACAATGAAACTCACCGTGTATATATAAAATTTTTACTCATCATAAACCGTGGCAGGTTACCACAAATTATGTGTACATATCTTCTCTTTATAAACCGTATTAAATAACCAAGATTTACGTTTATATTCTCTTCATAAACCGTAGTAGGTTACCACGGTCTATGTATAAACGCGAAAACGTGAGAGATTTCCACGGATTACATAGAATTGTAATAGGAATTGTAACAAGACACAAAGGTAGGCTAAACACTAAATAAATATAACAGTGAAAAAGATGCCTATTGGACTTTATAGGCTTTCTTGGAGGTCTACGACCCAAGCTGTTTAGCAAACAAGCTTTTCGAAAAGCCTAGGATAGTGGAAGCCGACCCGCCATCAGAACAGATACTCATAACAAAAAATCAGCCAGTAACAAATCAACAAATTAAAAGAAATAAAAACCAGCAATTAATTTACCTGAGGCTCCATTTATCTAAGTGCAAGGGACGATGACACCGTGGTGGCAGCGGAGGCTCTTTCTCGACGGTCTCATCTTGCTGCCATCACGACACAACATTCAAAACCAAAACCAAAACAAGCAAACACAAGAACCATATTCCATAATTTTCCAAAACTAAACAACAAAGCTGAGAAAACATACATTTTGCTCCGGAAGCAAGGTAATCTGGGAAAGCACCTCATCCAAGTCGGGCTCCGCCTGAAACAAACAAACATAACATGACATTCCTCTTAAGCTTCAAAAAGCACATGAATTCTTTATTTATTTATTTATTTTTCTTTCTAAGGACCAAAAAATTAGCCACTACCTTGAGCATAATATGGATCAGGGAACACTACCTTGAGCTGCACGTTGATGACCCGACAAAGGATATTAGAAGGAAGGTCGTACACAGCATATGTTGGTCAGCCACCTGATTTGTTGACGCCTCCTCCTAATTTCATATGCCACCAAAAACAAACACACACACCTCATAAGTTGACAAAACCCCAAAAACACATACTTCAAAGAAATCCCAAAACCCAAAAACAAATTTTCTTTTATTTCTTAAAAAAAAAAAAGAAATCGAAGCCATCTAGCTCAACTTGAAGAAAACTTGAGTGAAACAGTTGCAAATTTTGACCAAATCTGAGCTCAAGCTCCACTAGAAAATTTTGTAACTTTTTTTGGGGATTTTTTCAAAATCGAACATAGTAAAACATAGATGGAAATGAAATTATGAATATAAAGCATGGATTTTTTTTTGTGATTTACCTGTTCTCTGTGTCCCTGAGGGAAATAGAAAACTATTTCTCCTTCTGTTGGACCTGTAACAAGAGGACCTACACACGCATGCCATAGCTCCCTGTAAAATGCAGCTTCCGCGTCTATCACAACAGCAGCAGCAGTTACCAACACTCACACACACAAATCAAAAATAAAAAAAAATGCAAAAAAAAATAAAGAGAGAGAGAGAGAGAGGAAAAAAAAAGACAGAACAGAAAGAAAAAGTTAGAGGTTAAGTTGTATTTTTTATTGTTTACCTTTGGGTGAGGTGGAGGAAGAAGATGAAGAATAAACATTGTTGTTCAGCTCCGAAGAGGAGTTGATGTTGTTATTGTTGTGAGAATTACCATTAACATTGAAAATCGGCGAAGATGCTTCTGCAACGGCGATGAAAATCGGCCAAGATCTTGCTGGAGGCGGTGACGGATACTGGACCGGAAGCTGCGAAGAAGACCGGGGTGGAGGCGGCGACGAAGAGCAGGCTGGAGGAGCCGACGTTCAGGTTCCGACGAGAGATGGCAACGACGATTCTGCCTCAGCCCTCAGACGCGGGAAGACGACGATTTTGCGGTGAGATCGTGAGAGTGAGAGACAGTGGCGGTAACAGGAGAGGAGCGTGTCGGGAGAGAGGAGGAGGGTGTCAGACGGCGGCGAGAAGAGAGCCAGAGAGGTGCGAATTTCTGGGCTGATTGTGAGGGAGGATTTGAATTTTAAAAGAGGAGTGACGGCAGTGGCATAAGATTAGGGTTTTGTTTTCTCGGAACTAATATATATATTAGTCATTTCCACGGGACGGGACCTCTCTTCCGGCCCGTTTATTTCACGGTTCTCCGTTCGTTGGTGGGATGAATCCAAGCAACCGCAACAATAGCTTTTGAACGAGAATGACTAACTTCTTCAACTTGTTCATATATGCTTTATTTTACTATCAAAAATGCTATATAACTATCAGAAATGCAAATCAAGACCTCACACATATATGTAATACTCATTTCGTTTTTAACATATACATCACTTTGCTCCACTACGGGAGTTATACCATTTGAATCACCAACTCATTCAGATAATGGAAAATCACAATAATAAAAGTTTAAATTAAAAAAGTAAAAATTATCCTGATTAAAAACATAATACATTTGATAAAAAATATATATATATAGAAGTCATAACTCTAATATTGTATTTCTAAACATAATTAATAGAAAAAATATCATGACTATTCTCAAATTAGTATTTGAAATATATTATCTATTCTATTATATAAAAGTCAAATTTTTGTCCTCAACTAGTGTATGTTTCTATACTTTGTATTATTGTATAGAATAATACATAACATTATATAGTAATTATTATTATAAATTTTTATAATTTAAAAATATTAAAAATAAAATTAGTATTTATTTTAATCAATTTAAATTAGTTAAATAGTTATTTCATTTGTCCGTCTCGCCTTATGTGTAAACGCTATAATGTGAAAAGTTCCTACAGATTACATAGAATTGTAAAAGGACACAAAGATAAACAATTCTCAAGTGCCTTGTGTGTAAAGGCTCGCCTTATGTGTAAACGCTATAATGTGAAAAGTTCCTACAGATTACATAGAATTGTAAAAGGACACAAAGATAAACAATTCTCAAGTGCCTTGTGTGTAAAGGCTATAATGTGAAAGGTTTCACGGATTACATAGAATTATAAAAGGATACAAAGATAAATACTTCTGAAGTGTTGTAATTGCGTAAAAATTTCATCCGTTTATTTCATTTAAGTAAATTGCCCGAATTTTGGCGTTTGTAAATGAAAGAGTTTCAACTTTCAAGGTTTTCACTTCCGTGTGTGCCACTGAATTGATCATGGCAATATGGCATTATAATTAAAAAATAAATTATACATTTAGCTTATATTCTGTCTAATCTCTCGTGTTGCTTACGTTTTCTGTCTAATCTTCAGTGAATGTGTACATCAAAATACATCCACAGTATAAAATATGTTAAAATATAAAAAATAAGTTAAACAATACATGTATTTAACTATTTATACATAAATATATGGTGATGGTGGCTGATTTTGTGTGCACATAATATGCTTTTGTAAAAGAATGTTGAATAGATTAGGAAACAACTGTGAAAAATAATTACTTTAAAACAATTAAATGCGATACAAAATTACATCACCTGATTTGCTCCGTATGCATTGGCTGGCCTTTACTTCTTTACACAATCATTGGCCAATGGCATATAGGCATACAAGTACAAAACTTACTCGAGATAATCAGAAGATTTCGGCTTTTATTTGGAGGGGGGTGCTTCGTTTTTTGCAGCTTTTGGGTGATTTATAGGAAATAATAATTCATTGAGTTGTCTCTCTGCACTGTACTCTGAAGTGGCCTGTAAAGTAATTGAAATGAATGATAGTGGGGGTCAAGAGAGAAGCCCGTTTTCTTTTCAAAAATTTGAGTCAAAGATATGCAAAACGTTTTAGTTGGAGTTTGGAGGAGGTATAATGCACAGCAATACTAATATCCAAACTCGAAAAAAATTAAGACATCAGAACTTGTAGCTATGAAATAAACTCATATACCCTCTTTTTGAATGTAAATCTCAGGGTTTGAACTTGAGTTCCTGAACAAACTCTTAGATCAAACCCAAGGGAGTCTACAGAAATAAGTTGTGCCTCCTGCAACAAATTGAAACAAGAAGATCAAATTGATCATAACTGGTTGTAATGAAAAGTAATATTTCTAAATAGATATTAATGAAAAGCAATAAGGTAATGGATTACATTGTTCTTAACTGTTTGATGAAATTGAAAAAGATAACTTTACGTCTTAATGAAAAAATGAATCAAACCCAACTCTATGCTAACGTGCATAACATAACCACTTAACTATTCCAACTGGCAAGAAAAATGTTTATAGAAAATTACTCGTTCAGTTCTTAATTAATTGTACCAAAATAGTGAAGATGACAATTAATTAAGAATGCAGGGAGTACACAGTAAAAAGAGAGCCTAAAACAAACTATTCAAGAGTTTATTTATTACCTCTACTTGGATACTCTTGTATCTCCAACACACGGACTTAAAGGCCTGTAAGGTCTTTTCCCCATCAGCTTTCAAACGAGCTATTATTTTGGAGGCTGAGTGTGCAAGAGCATCAGGTTGAGCTCTGCCGTAGTCTTCTATTTCAACGTCGGTCTGCAGAAAACCAGATTAACATTTTATTTTCCAACAAAAAGGCCAAATAACACATCCTATGCACAGGCATCAAAGTGCAATATTCTTAGGTATTGTATATGTATTACGCATATGGATGAAGAATGTGTCTCACTAATTACACTAGGCTAAAAAGGCTAAAAGTTAGGAGATTTAGTTTCTGCTAATTAATGTAATTCCAACATCTAATCTGTGTGCTGCTTAGTTTAACCATTGTATTAAAGAGTTAGAGATTTTTTTTTCATAATATAATCCATAGAACATGAAGCAACAAAAACTCTGGTTGATATATCTTGGTGCAATGGTACTATCCATTGAACACCAAAATGTCAAAAATTGCTAACTAAAACATCAGTATCATTGAATTACATTGTGCATAATCAATTTGTGCTTGTTCAGAATATAACCAAAACTTACAGGATGTCCATGTGCTGAAATCACTTGAATCTTAATCATCTCCAATTTGTAAAATGAAGTCTCATTGAAAGGCAAATCACTATTCTCATTATTCTCCACCTGTTCTGCCGTATTATCTTTAGATGACATTGAGTTATGCACATGACCATTAATAACACCGATTTCCCCCTTCACAGATTCAGTTATGTCAGAATTATCTGATTGATTGGTAGATAGATGCTTTTGTATTGTAGAATGTTCTTCAATAAAAGCAGGTCTTATAACCCCTTGGATAGCTACACAAGCTGGAGGCTGCTCCATCCAATCAATTGGATCATCAGAAGCACTCTAGAAAATAATAATATATAATATAATAAAAAAGTTAATATGTAGCAATAAATCAAGTAAATTTGCAATGGAAAAATGCTATGTGAAGGCCTTTAACTTAGAAGACAAAAATTCATACTTCCAAACTCCATATGATGAACATTCTAACACTAATTGATACCTCAGCCAATTTTTTGGCAAAATACATTGGATGAGAAGAGCGCATAGTCTCCAACTTTGCCCAGTCTTCAAGTGTTTCATCTGCATCTTCTTGCTCATCGTTGTCGGAAACAACAGTCACCCATTCCTGCAAATACGAGTATACAAATTAATGAATAGTTTAGAAAGGAAAGCTTAGGAATAACCTTAAAAATAAAATTTAGAAGTAAATTCAGACCGAATCATATTCTTCATTCTCATCCTCATCTTCATCCTCTTCATCACTGTCATCTGTATCATCAGTATCTTGATCATCAATTTCTTCAATCCCAAAACCAATTTCTGAGGGACCTGATAAGTCCATCTCAGACAACATTTCCATGGCATCCACACCAACAATAACTTGCTACAAGGTACAGTAAGAGCAACACAACCAAAAAATCATTAAATGTTAAAGAGACACAATTGTCACTTTTCTAAGGAAATTATGGGGCACCATATAAAATATTAAAGACACGATCATACCACAAAATTATTCTCTGAAGTTAGAGATTGCAAAACATCATCACTGTTCTTCACCTGGAAGTATATATCTGCAATGCATATAGCATTTGATTTGATGGATGAAGCTTCTCAGCATGAAACAACTAATACATAAGAAATTATATCATATGGCCTTCACTTACTTCCTCGATCATCAGTCAAATAAGGCATATCTGGCCAAACAACATTTTCATGAACCACATCGTTAATCACACTTGTGAACATCAGTGTTGCTTTGCTGTTAACCTAAAAATGGTATGCATAAGTAATTTTTAGCTATGCATTCTACATTGCAATGACGAGAATGAAAAGCAATGGATGTGCTGCTTGATATATATTTCCTCAAATTCAGCTAATCAACTTTTTCAGAACATGAGTTTATATTGTGCTTGATGTCATATTACAATAAGCGAGACCACACATTTATTCCAAAGAGTGAATTTCTTCTTTCTCTACGTCATACAAATAGCATTTCAATATGAAGCCTAAATGGCTAAATGTTTCCCAAATTATAGTTGCAAAAATTGATATAAATTTATACCTCAATAATTGTTCTACTTGTTTCTGCTGCTGTAAGCCTAGCATCTTCAGTATTCTCAGATGTTGACATGGCAATTTCTTCAAATGGATGATAGGATGACTTTTCATCTTTCTTGACAGGATCCTGAGGCGAGCCCAGATTCTCTGATGATACTCGAATTCTATTCTTTACATATTTGTTCCTTTTTATGAATGGAGTGCCAGTGTATTTTTGACGTCTTATCCTATATAATAATATAAATTCATTATGTATTGTTCTATTCATCACATTTAGCATTAGAGAGGTAGAACAAAATTTCAACATAAATAGACAGCTAGAATTGAAGCATCACAATATTTTTACATTTTGTGAACTCATCACATTCTAAAGTATTTCCACTGACAAAAAAGAAAATAAGAAAGAAAAAACAGTAAGAACGAAAACATAACCAGAAACTTTGCTACAAAGGAGAAGATTATATTACAAATGCGCAAGACATGCTCCCGTCGGTAATTACAAATATTTTTCGTGCTAGAATGCAAAATTCAATTAAAATATAACGTGTGTTTATCAATCATTTAGGAGCGTTTAGATAAACTAATATTAGAGTTCAAAATAACTTCTAACCAAACATTTTCCTCAGACAAAGTGACAAATGCATCAGAAGCTAGTCAGCTACTGATACTTAGCTTCTGAAAAAAGTTATTTATACTTTTACTGAATTTTTCTGGATCAACAAAAACAAAAACAAAAACAAAAAAGAAAAACCAATAGCTGTTGTTTGCATCTCTATCCTCAAGTTCGTAGAATAGCACATCAGAAAAGTGAACTGTTAAATCGAACATACCACGGAGCTTCGAAACCGCACGTACATGCAAGCTGGTACGAAGCAACGGAACCTGCTGCATTTACATCATCGGCACTCCACAGTGATCTTTTATCTGAAAAAATAAAATAGAGAGAGAACTTGTAAGTGAAATGAAAGAGCGCACAAATCAAAACTAGCAAAACTGCAAAACGTTGTCGTTTCTAAAATCGCAGTCCGAATGATACAAGAGATAGTAACTGTTTTAGAGAGAGAGAGAAAATGCGTGTTGTGTGTGTAAAGAGAGAGTACGAAATCCGGCGGCGGCGGCGGGGGAGCGAGTGGCGGAAGCGTAGGTAAATCGGACAGCGATCGATGGCTCGATGATCATCATTCTTTGTCAGTTATCGCTCGCTCGCGCTCTCTCCCTCTCTCTCCCTCTTTTGAGAGATCCAAAACGCTCAGCTTAGCTTACTATTAGTAATAGATGAGGATGAGGTGCTCTTTGCTTTTGGGGCTTTGTTAAGCTACGCCCGGAAATATAATAAAATTTCTACTCTAGCGACACGTGTCTTCCTTTAAGTGGTTCCTACAAGAGGGTACTAAAATATCCTTAATATAATTTTAAAACCATGTGAAAAGTCAAATTTAGCCCACTAATTTCTTAAACCAAGTTATCGTACATTATCAATTTATCATTCAGTTGTATGAGTATCATTTTTTAGTAATGGATTTTTTTTTCACCAATCAGGGATGGATTTAATCTTAATAGAATACATGAAGGGTTAGGTTATATATTACTAATTATTGGTTAAATATATTTAGGATTTTATTTGAATGTATTAATTATTATTGGAATTGATTCTATAAACATTGATTTGAGGCTGTTAATGCATAAAATTAAGATTTTTTGGGGTCAAAATTACAAATACATTATTATTATTATTATTATTATTATTATTATTATTTAAAAATAAAAAATCAACACCCAGAACAAGACAAAGCCACAAAGGAATGCTATGCTTAGTTCGAACTTCGAACAGGATATAGGCAATTACTAATTAGGCATACAGCAAGCATTACTTTCTCTCACAGCTGACCTGACAGCACCTAATCCCCCGTCGTCGATGGCTCAGCCGTCAGAACCTCTCCGCCGCCGCAACAACCACCACCACCGTGACAACCACATCTGCAACTTCCTTCAATCAACAGCTTCCAACCTCCTCTCTCTCTTCAACAGCAACAGCAGCAGCAGCAACCTTTCTCCTCCAACCCTTCCACAACCACTCTCCTCCAAAATCTCTCTCCCTCTACCACTCCCTCTCCAATTCGCACCGCTACTCCCCGCGCAATCATCATCCACCTCGGCCGAGTCAACTCGCCCCGACTCACCATTCCCCTCCGCCGCCAAATCGCTGCGCGTGGCCGGACTCAGCAAGGATGGCAAGGGTGGCGGCGGCCCTGCCTTCGTCGGTCAGGTATTCAGCATGTGTGACCTCTCTGGGACTGGCCTCATGGCAGTTTCCACTCACTTCGATATTCCCTTCATCTCTAAAAGGTTCCTCTTAATCTTATCTTTTCCGTGTTTTCCAATATTAAGCTAGTTTTGTTGAAATCGTCACGTTATAAAATCAGTTAATACCTGTTTTTCTCCATCTTCTAGTATTTATTTGTTGGACTAAGGAGGGAAATTGATAACAATTTATATACTTGTGTTACGGATTTATGAATGAAAATTTGCTCCATTTTTCCCCTTTTAATTTCTGATGTGTAAATACACATAAAATTACCACATGAATTAGACAACTTACTTGTGCTAACTTCTAAAACATTATTGTTCTGTTTTAGTGTAAGTTTGTGATTTTGTGGGTCTACTGGTTTTGTATGTTATACCATAGTGTTATAGTGTCTTTGAATTACTAACATTTGTGGTGTCCTAATATCCTGCCATTGTTGTGACTTATCTTGTGTCATAAAAAGAATTTTATGGTTAAGACTTAAAGAGTCTTAATTGAAATGGCTTTTGTTATTATATGTAGAACACCTGAGTGGCTGAAAAAAATATTTGCAGCAATCACCAAGAGTGAGAGGAATGGCCCTGTATTCCGCTTTTTTATTGATCTAGGAGATGCAGGTTAGCTTTTAATCTTTGAGGCTACTTTGATAGTTCGATTGAAATTTCTCTATAGCTTTTCTGCAGCAATTGATCAGATGATCTTTGGTTGTAACATTATCTAAATATCATTTTTAAAATTGCATATTTTTATGAACTGAGATCGCTTTTTGTCTCATATATGACTAAGATGAGGAAAGTAAATCTATGTGAGAAATAGATATCCGACATAACCTAGATAGTAAAACAAGGTGCGAGAAAAATAACTTGACTGCCCGTTATCTGCATATCCAAAATGGCAATTCCATTAAGTTGCTGCGTGCGTATGTTTTTGTGTTATTTACATGTGTATCCATGAATTTATTCTCCTATCATCTTTGTTTGGCTAATGTTGATATCTGATATTTCTTCTTCATATACTGACCCTTCTGATGGTCTTAGTTTCATATGTCAAAAAACTGAATATTCCAAGTGGTGTGGTGGGAGCCTGTCGTCTTGATCTAGCATATGAACATTTCAAGGTACTTCTGAACATTTTCAGTTGCCATTCAGATGAACTTATGATGGTTTGATAAAGTGCACTAATGTCATAAATGATGGGATTTGATATGTTATTTTTTTTTTCTTTTCACCCATTTTTATGATGTTTGGTTAATCTATAATGTTCTTCACTATATACCATGCAGGAAAAACCACACTTGTTCCAATTTGTACCAAATGAGAAGCAGGTATTATTTCTCTTACGTTGGTTCATGCTATAGTTTGATGCTGCCTGAATTTTTTATAGATACACTTTTCTTCCTCTGTAGGTCAAGGCAGCTAACAAGCTTTTGAAGACAATTGCACAAGATGGTGTTGGAAAAAAGGTCGATGGGGTGCCTGTGTTTAGTGCCCAGAACTTAGACATTGCAATTGCAACTAAAGATGGAATTAAATGGTGCATGTTGCTTTTCTTCTTTGTTACATATGACCCTAGTGTTATTTTCACAATTTGTTGATATGAAATTTAGTATCCATCATATGAATATGGATTTTGAATTGAAGGGTACCTCTCAAATTTTTCCCCAGAGAAGTGATTCAACAGGAATATCTCGTGTTTCTTGTGCAATTGTATGGATATGAAATAATAGTTGCTTTATCATAGCCTGTTTCTTTTTGCCGTTAATTTTTTCTTCTTTTTGGGGGTGTATTTTGGTTTTTGAGCTTTTTTGGCATTTTATTTTTCATCCCTACAATGGTTGTGAGCTGAAAATTTTTCTGTTAGGTTTGAAATTGTTTTGGTTGTTTACCCCATTATACCGAATGGTTGTAGAATATGAATATCTATAATGTATGGTAAGAAAAGCACATAACAGAGTATACATTATGCTTACACTTCCTTCTTTTTCCTTTTTTCTTTATGCTGGATCTATCAGGTATACTCCCTACTTTTTTGATAAAGGCGTGCTTGATAACATTCTTGAAGAAGCTGTTGATCAACATTTCCATACATTAATCCAAACTCGACACTTGCAGCGACGGCGAGATGTGGTTGATGACAACCTAGCAGCAGAAGTGATTGAGGAAATGAATGACAGTTTAGGGGATCCTCCAGAGGTAGGATTCATTTAATGACATTTTATACTAGAAAGAGAGAAATTTCGTGAAGAAGGATATGATGTTGTTTATTGCATGACTCTGATATTACACAATTATTTGCAATCATAAAAGCACTGAGTATGATCCTTCTTTATTACTCTTCTCATTTCTCTTTGGAAAATTGGAAAGTTTAGTTTTTTTTTTTTTCCCCTGTGATAGGTTCAGGAAGTCCTAGATGAAATGGGCCATCCAAGTATACCACTAAGTGTTATTTCAAAAGCTGCAGAACTCCAGTTCCATTATACTGTTGACAAGGTAATCCTGGGTAATAGGTGGTTGCGGAAAGCAACAGGCATACAACCAAAATTTCCCTATATGGTCGACTCGTTTGAGAGAAGGTACATTCCATGTTGGTTTTATCCTTTTAAACTGACTTAAAATCCAAATTCAATGGTTTCCTAGTTACGTCGATCTTATCATATATGTAAAATTAACAAATATTCGCAAGTCTGCCCAAGAATATACAATAGTTATTCTTTCAGGTTAAATTGAATTCAGTTTATACTTTCACTTGTCAAATGGTGTGATTTAGCTTGTATTTTGAAATGCTGCTACCTTTTGGGTTCATCTACTATGGTTTTATTGTCAACCACAGAGCATAACTATTCTGCTTTGGTTGAAATTAGTTTTCCAAGTGAGGTTTTTTGTTTCCCATACAGTGATTTGTAACTTTTTTTTATGGTTCTGTAGAAGTGAAGCTTCTTTGCTGAGGATTTCAGATTCAAGCAGCTGTCTTGATAACTCTAAAGGGGAAGATGATAGGAAACATTCTGAATGCATTGACTCCTCTTGTTTCAATTTGGATGATAACAATTCTACAATCGAAGACTCTCATCCCAAATTTAGGCTACCTTTTGGTGGTTGGTTTCCCCAAAAACAGCAGGAAAAAGTAAAATCCTCGAGAAAAGGGTTACACAAAGAAGATTCAAGACTGAGTCCCTTCCTTCCAAAAGTAACAATGATTGGTCTATCTACAGAGGAAGCAAGCCAGATGAGCAAAGCTAGTTTGAAGAAGCAAATGGAGAATTTAACAAAAGAGTTGGAGAAGTCAGAGTTAGATAATGTGATTGGTAGTGGTAGCAGTGAGGGCAATGTAGAAGATAGAGATCCACTTTTTGTAGCAAACGTTGGTGATTATTATTCTGGTATTGCAAGAAAAGGACCTGGTCGCTGGATACGTGGAGGAACCAACTAAAACCTTAATTTATAGAAAGACAACTCCATTTGCAGTTGCAACCTTGCAGGTAATTGTGCTCTTGTGGATATTTTTGTTTGTCTCCCCAATAAAATATAGAGAGGATTTGTTAGAAACTAACAGGTTAAAACGTTTCTGAGGTAGAAATAAACTTATAATGAGATAGAGGTGCATAATGCCACTGCATACTGTGAGCTTGAGATTGGGGCTGGTCAATGTTGTAAATTATTTATATTTTTTTCCTTGTAATCCATCAATATGGCCCATTTTGCTGACCTTTGAGGAGTTAAGTGAAACTTTTGTACCAGAAGAATTGAAACTATATAAATCTTAGAGACTATCGCCTTCTATGTTAACGCTGTTTCGATTTTTTTATCAATACACACGTCTTGATAGTTATACTTACATTCATGGATGATTTTTATACCATGTCTATGGTTTATTAAAATTTTTTACCTTATTAAACGAAGAATGAAGCTTCACCCTTTTGTATCTTTCAAAAAGATTTTTCTACTAACTAACTTGGATTGGTCAAGTAATTTGTTATTTTGTTCACTTGTCTGCTTAAGTAAATGTTAGAGACTTAAATCCTGTTTTATGTATATAACAATTCACTTATTAATGATAAATTTTTAAATAAAATTTAGATCTACGGTAAATTAATTTTTGACCAACAAGTTGGAGAATTATGTGAGAAATAATAGTAAACAAAAAAAATTAAAATAGAAAGAACCTTCCTCTGAGTGAATAAGAAAGGAGAATGTCCCTTGGCCAATAATACATAAGATGTGTCTTTGTTTTCAACAGCAAAAATTTTTCAGCTTACTTGATTGAGTAACACTTATTATAGCTATTGGTAGTGCAATTGTCATTGTAGGTTTGATCTCATGTGAAAGTGTGAAACTCAAGTAGTGGAGCATATATATTGCATGATGATTAGAAGCACTTAAGCACATGCCAGAAAACCTCATGTATTGGCTCTATTTACAAATACCTTTCATAGTTTTGTTAATGGAATTTCTTAGTGCTCCCTTATCTTTCTAGTAGTTGTGATATTGAAATATTTATACACGCATTTTTTGCATATAACTCTTAACTCATTAGAGAACTTGATAATTATGCAAATTATATTTTTTTTAATTTAATCGTGATTTATCCTCATTTTAAATATATTTTATATTTTATTTTAATGCATGTATCCAGTTACCTATTATTGCTATATCAATAGAAATATAGAATATTTAACTTTCATTCATATCTGTAAATCGCCACCCAAAATATACATTTAATTACATATTTTTTAAAAAAATAAATTACACGGTTAGTGTATTAATTTTTTTTTTTTTGGCACAAAACAACGTTAAATTCTTATATTAGGTATATGGCATGTTTATGTCACCCACAATGTTTGAATGACGACAAACCGAGAAATATATATCTGGAAAGTTGGTTTGGGTATCATCGAACTCACATCTTTTTAAAATATATTTTGAGCTTTTAGTCTTTTTACTATATGTGTCAACTCTCCTAGCTTAGCCTATCAATTGATATCTAAGTCATGGATATTGGACCCTCACCATCAACATATTGGTAAAGTGAACAATGGTTAGTGGCTAACAAAAAATTGACAGGTTAATGATTAATTTATCGCGGATTTAAACTCTATTTAAAGGTTTATTGTTGGCAAATGGTCTGAATTGCTACGTGCATAAGGCGGGATTCAAATTCCTAACACTTATGAGTAAGCTGATTACTCGACCAACTCAAGTTGGTTGAACGACACCTTTCTTGATCTATCCTAACTCAATTTAGTCGATTAGATAGTTGAAACAAATAATAGAATATAGAAATTAAAAGTTTAGAGATAAACAAAACAAGTGCAATTGTGCAAAGATAGGATCATGCATGCATGAGCTCGTTAAAAATTGTTAATGTTCGTTCTCCGTATATATCTTAAACACACACACACCACTATCCATGGGTGATGGATGAGTATCAACTTCAGGTTTTTTGAGATGTCCCTATCAATATATTATCATGATTAATTGATAAAAATAGTAAGACATCTTTTGCCAAACTAGTAGGGGGAAGTAATTGGAGTTGCCAAACCAAATGGATCTCACGCTACCCTTTCAATTTTTGCGATAGGTAAATACCTTAATCATGCTATTACTGAAACTTCCATTGATAATGACTACCAAATCAGATTATGAACCAAACTATCAATTTCATGATATATCCTTTCAACCTTGGTATGAAATTAGTTTCTTAAAGATTTTTTTGCTTCCACTTTATCTTTCAATGATTTAAATTAGAGCTTAATTTTGAATATCAATAGTGTAAAATATTTTATAAAATTGTTCAATCATACTAGTTCTTTTGGATAACCATTCACAATATCAATGTTTACAAAGCCAACATAAAAAGTATTTTTTTATTTTGTGATATTACATAATTAAATATAAATATAAATTTATTTTATATTGACAATGTATTAAAATTAAATTCTTTAAAATAATAATAAAATAGTTTTATCTGCTCGTGTCATAAAAAACTTGAAAGAAAAATATAGAAAATTAACTTTCTTTTAGCCAATTATTTCTTTTTAGTTCTAAAAAAATTATTTTTTGAGAATTTAAAGTTTCAAGTTTATAATTTAGAATTTAGTGTTAATGATTTACAATTTAGGATTTGAATTTAAAATAAATAAAATAATCTTAAAAAATTAATTAATATTAATTGAAAAAATTAGTTCTCTAACATTATTCTTTTTAAAAAATACAAACCAAATAAATTAGTAATTGAGGATTTTTTTTATGAGTTAATTAGCTTCTTTAATTTCTCTACATATTAGCCTTAACTTTTTTCTGCCTTTTATTTTTTTTTCTTGGAGTGAATTATCATATGATTCAAGAAATGCAGCGAAATTATTTAAATGTGTAGAGTTTTATCATTATTTAATAGCTCGTTTCATCCTGAATCCAATTTTAAGAATTTTAAAGAAAATCCGCAAGTGCTATCTAGAGGGTAAGGCGGGTGAATATAGATCAGCTTCTCTAGAGAAGATCATTATTGTGTTCATCGAAATCAAATGGATGGAGATCAGAATATATTGTGGTGAGGGATGGCAAAACTTTTTGAGATGCAAAAATTTTTGTGAGGATTGTTTTAGACTGATTCGACTATGGAAAATTTTTTTGCGAAAATGAGGATGGGGATGAAATTTCTCTGAGACAGGCGCGAGGACTCGAACGGAGATTTCCGCTAATCTTCGAAATTTATAAACTTATTTAATTTTTCTTAATAATTTATTTCTCATATATGTTTTTTAGTCATTCTCCAATCACCCCCTCGCCACTCTTCCGTCTCACCGCATTGTCACTTCTTACCGTTCCATCACCCTCACTGTGTCGTTCTCTATATTCACGGCGTTCCCTATATTCACGGCGTTCCTTTCCACAACTCTATTGTCATGTCCATTCTCCTCGCTGCCACCGTGTCCCCCACCTCGTCCATTGCTCTGTGCTTTGACTCGCCATGACGTCCCCCACTGCGTCATTTTGAAAGTCATTATTTTGTTGTTTAGACTTTTTGTATAAAATATTGCTGTTTTTGTACAGAATAGATACTTTCAGCTCTATTCTATGGAAATTAATAATTAGTCAGAACTATTAGAGAGATGGGGAATAAAGTTCCCGCGAGCACGGGCGGAGCTTAGTTAAGATAAAGGGGGTCATGGCCCCCCAAATTTTTGTTAAAAAAAATTAGTAATACTTTTTCAAAAAATAAAAAATAGTTTAGTTGGCTCAAATACTTTACTATGACTTAAAATACCAATGTTCAATTTTCATCTCTTGCTTTGATTGCACAATAGTTTTTAGTTTTAAACATTCAAAACATGTTGGATTTGGACTGAATTGAGTGTATTCGCATTTCGTAACTCTCTATTCAATAAGCAACACTCCCTCTACCTTTGAGTTCAAATATAAAAAATTAAGTATTTTTTATTTATGTAGTTTAATATTATTTTATATTTTACTGTTTATTTAATTTAATTTTTATATGATAAAAATATTAAAATATTCGATAAGTATTGATATTATTATATTTGTATAAATTGATAAAAAAATTCAATAAATATTATAATTTTGATATTTGTCCTTCTAACTTCTTTTTTACATATTTTATATATATTTAAATTTTCTATAAAATAATCATAAAAAATAAAAGAATTGATACATTTTTTTAGAGGAAGGCTAATATTCAAGAAGGAGAACATATAACTTTTACAATATCAACACCTATAGATAGTTCTCCTACTTTAATGAATTACGAAAAAAGTGAGATACAACCTTCAAAAGTTCAAAGAGTTGCATCTAATGAGTTTGACCTTAATTCTTTGGAACAAGACTCTGAAAAACGGCTTTAAATTTGGCAATATCATCCAAATCAAAGAGGTGAGATTAGACGAACTTATTTTAAATGGGGTTCATATCAAAAGCATCTTGACAATTATTTTCTATCTGTCTCCCCCAAAATTTTGTTTCAAACTCCGCCACTGCAGCTGCGAAAAAGGGACCCTATGAAAAATAGGGATGAAGAACAATATTTTTTTATAGCAAAAAATGAAAACAAAGACGAAGAGCAAATTTTGGGATGAAGATGAGGAGTAGGGAGGCATCCCTTCTGTCCCGTTGACATCCCTAATTGTGATTGAAAGAAAACTAAGTAATTAAATTTCGATATACAGCAACACAATAAATTACTTTTAATTAATTTCTTATGCATGTTTAATTTTTTCCTTAAAAAATCATTGATATTTTATTTCCCCGGCCACAAATGAAATGGTTGAAATACTTTTTTATTATTATTTAAGTGCAGTTAACTTTACATAAAATTGATAACTGAGAATCGTTATATAAAAATTTAGTTAAATCAGTCAAATTATTTAACAGCTTTCAACTATTAATTTTACATAAAATTGATTGCACCTAAATTTTTATCTTATTATTATCGTTATTCCTCTCCTCGTTACAATTACTTGATAATAATATGCATGCATAAAAATTATATATATAATAGCGAAGCTTAGTATCAGCTTAGTATATATGAAGGGGGGCGATGATCCCTCCCAAATAAATAAATTTTACTTATAAAGTCTTTTAGTTTTATAATTTGGCATGTTCCTAATTTTATTTTTTATTTTCTATTTAATTGTATTTTGCATTTAAAAGGAGTTCGAGCTTCGTCCCNTTTAATAATTAATTTTTTGTGTGTATACAATATTTTTGATATAAAAAAGTATTGATAGTAACTAAATTGAATTTAAGAGTGACTAGCGAGTGAAAAGTAAGGGTTTAAAGTTGCATAAACATTTAAGATTAAAGGGGTTGACGGAGAACTTATCTTTTCAACCTCTCTTCAAAGGGATTCCTTGACCCCTCTTCTTTGCTAATATCTTAAACTTTCTTTGGTTTCGAATGAACACTTTTGTTTTTGACAAAAATAGAGTCCCAAATGAAAGCAATATTCATGAAATAGCCTGGTATGTGGCACAGAATTATCACAGGGCTCATTCTGAATCTATGCGATCTAGGAAAAGAGTGGAAACTTTTGCAGAGAAGCTTATTAAGTGGCAGCCACCTCCTCCCCCTTTTATTAAGCTGAATTAGGACGGCTCAATTAGTAAGGATGGCAAAGCGGCTTGTAGTGGTATCCTTAGAGATAGCAATGGTAAGTTTTTGGCTTGTTATAGTGCGAATTTGGGTGTTTGCACGGTGACTGCGGCAGAATTTTGGGGCATACTCCTTGGCCTTGAACTAATCATTAATTTGGGACATCTCCATGTTGAAATTGAGGTTGATTCAGCGGTAGTAGAGCAACTATGTTCTCAGGATTTGGACAACCTACATTCGGTAGGAGTTCTTGTGTCAGCAATAAGAATTAGGTACAGCAGGCTCAGTAGTTAGACTCTTCACCATGAATTCAGGGAAGCAAACTCTTGTGTCGATGAATTGACATCTTTTAGTCATAGCTTAAGTTATGGTTGTCATTTTTTTTTTCATTACCACCTTGTATTTTCTTGCATTTTTTTACTGATGCTGTAGGAACGGTTCATTTCAGAATAATTTTTAGTTAATTTTCTTTTAGGCTTTAGTCCCGTTGTTAATAAAAAAAATAAACATTTAAGATTAGTCTTTTTATATCCTATTTATCGTCTCCTCTCCATGGTTTTCTCTCCCAAAAATAATTTTTTATAATATTTTTTAATTTGATAAATTAAAAATTAATCTAGCACACATTAAAAAAATATTTATAAATTTTATAATGCAATTCGGATTAGTCTTACTCCAATAAAAAACTCAGCGTGTATTTTTAAAAGTGCGTGGATATATAAATTAAGTTTAATTGATATGAAAATAAATTTATACCATGAATTAATAAAATAATAATAATTATACTATGTATTTACCAAAAATTCAACAACTATATATTTAAGTATTTGTATAATAAATAAATTCCTTTAATAGTGGTATATAATGAAAATATGTTTGTAGACAATTTTATCCCCCACTACTCCAAAAAAACATTTTGTTATTGGTATTTTATCAAAGTCAGTAAGTTATTAATGTTTGAAATTTGAGAAGAAGAAATAAAGCCACTGAATAATCATAAATCAGCAATTCTTTTCAAGTGGGCTTTCGTCACAAGAAGGAAGGATGATATCGATATAAAGCAAGAAAGATATGTCTAAATTAAAAAAATATATATATGTCTAAATTAAATTCTCAAAATGACCACACAAAAGAAAACTGACGTTTTGTAAATTATTATTCCATTGGAAAACAGCCAATCAAACTCAAATGAAATCAAGAAATATATACTTAAAAGATCTCATTGTTATATATTCTTGTACAAGAGAAAAAATAATTAAAATAAATTTTTGTTTGGACCCCTCCCACAATTTAGGGCAGAAATTAATGGGTTATACATCAGAGATATGATAGTGGTGGTGGTCCATTCTACACATTTAGCTTCCTTGAGGTACCGTCTCTATATGCTTCTACTCCTTGTTACAATATATAATTATATATTTTAATCTAGCAATGTTATATGTATTATTATCTTTGTACGTACATCTTTTTTATATTTTTTATTTAGTATTAAAAAATAGTTACTAAGAAATGAAAGAAGATAAAAAAATTTTATCTTTTATACTATAAAAAGAAGATATATAATATATGCAAAAAAATTAAAAAAATATACAAATATCATTTTTATTTTGATCCATTGCTATATATATTGGTGCACCAATTAACTATATATCTCTGCATGTTTATTATTGAAATATATAAAGCTGTTTGAACAACACTCCTATATCACAATCATCAAAGATGCCATAGAAATAGTGTCATCAAATCATATTCTCGTAGTGATTCGACAATGAGAAAGGACTAGCTTTTTCTTTTTCAGAAAGAAAAATAGTAAGTGAGAATCTTATTTAATTATTTCATGGAGGTAATTAAAGTAAAATCATAACCTCATCAAGAATTTACTTTACAAATTACAATGGACTACCTATAACTATACTTCTAAGAATTTCAAACTCCCCTCCCCCTCTTCCAAAAATTATGTAGTTATTAATAATCATCAAATAACTTGAAAAAAATTAAGCTAACCTTTTTAGTCCTGCTTCAAGGAGGATTCATATGAAATAATCCTAACTTTTTTTTTTCTTTAAAATAAAGTATATCCTAACCATGTATTGAGAATAAATTAAGTCTATATTAGGAAAAAATGTTGGCCATCAAAAGTAATTGTCATTCCAGCCATGCCTAATAAAAGTGGAAGCTAAGTGTCCTACTGTATATTGTTGCTATTATATTTATATTTTAATTTTATGTTAAATATTCATAATATTCTATATATTATCGTCAAACTTTTAATCCCAACCCTTATTAGTTATACGGTCATTTTCTATTTTTCTTACATCGCACGACAATATTCCCTTTTAAGTATTCATAAACCACTTAAAGTGATGATTTATTGATCAATATATTCCAGAAAATGCTATTTGTATACTAAAATCAGCCACTAAAATTAATCATTAATGTATTTGTATATAAATACATGTGTAATTTAATTTATTTTCAATATGTATTTATATTTCAACATATATTTTATACTGATAACTAATTTTAGTGACTGATTTTAATATACATATAGCATCATTCATATATTCCCAACAGCTTTTTCACATAAACTCACCTTAATGTTTAGTGTCGAAACTTCTAATCACATATAAATAGGATTAGCAATGAGTAATGAGTAGGATAAGTTAGGCTTTAAATTTCACTCTAATTTTATACATCAATTTATTTTTTTAATATAATTTTATTATTTTATTTACGAATTAAAAGTTCTTAATTTCAATTTTATTTACACTCTAAAATTTTTCACCCGTCCCTACTTACTAAGACAATGGGCAGAAAAATAAAGATTAATAAACTGTGTATTATAAATTTTTGTTGTGTGTGTTCATTCTTCAGAATCATAGATATATATACAAAGAAAATTCTGTACACCTTACCATAACCCTAACAAAACTTGTAAATATCACAAAAGATTCTTATTCTAACAGAAAGATTTTGTATGATGAGTCACTACTTCTAGAAGAAAAAGAGGTGGGAAGATGTAAAAATGATTTAATCTGGTTGGACCTGATTTTGCTTGTGTTGGGCCAATGAAGATGACTGGTCCAATATGCCCCCACAAGCTGGAGGATGGTATATGTCAAGAATTCCCAGCTTGGACAAATTGATGAGAACAAGTTGAGTAGAAAGAGGCTTTGTGAAGATGTCTGCAAGTTGACCGGAAGAAGGAACAGGAAGTAGCTTCATTACCCCAGCTTGAGCCTTTTAACGAACCAAATGACAGTCTACTTCCAAGTGTTTAGTGCGCTCATGAAAAACTGGATTCGCCGCAATATGTAAAGCACTCTGATTGTCACAAAACAAAAGAGGAGGACGAGCACAAGGAACATTAAGGAACTTCAGCAAATTGAGAATCCATAAGAGCTCGCAGGTGGTACTAGCAAGAACACAATACTCAGCCTCGGTAGAAGAACGGGCTACAGTGGTTTGTTTTTTAGTCTTCCATGATACTAAAGAATCTCCCAAGAAGAAATAATAGCCAGTTAAAGATCTACGTGTATCCGGGCAACCGGCCCAATCTGAATCACTAAAACCGCAAATTTGGAGATTAGAATTCCGAGGAAAGAAAAGCCCCCTGCCAGGACTAGTCTTAAGATACCGAAGGACACGGACAACTGCTTTGTAATGAGCTTGAGTTGGTGTAGCTAAAAATTGACTAAGCTGCTGAGTTGCATAAGTAATATCCGGGCGAGTAGTGGTTAAATAAATCAAGCGACCAACTAAGCGACGATATATAAAGGGATCTGGAAGAAGAGGACTGTCATCTTGAAAAAGTTTAGTTGCACTATCCATGGGAACACTAATGGGCTTAGCTCCCAAAAGACCAGAATCAGTCAAAAGATCTAAGCAGTATTTATGCTGTGAAAATGCAATCCCTTTACCAGAGTGAGCCACCTCAATACCCAAAAAATATTTTAAAGTCCCGAGATCCTTAATTCTAAAATGAGAGTCTAAGGTTCGCTTAATGGTTGTAATCTCAGAAATGGAATTTCCAGTAATCACAATATCATCAACATATATTAACAAGATACATATTTCTCTGCCTACAATCTTAATGAATAGACTATAATCGAAAATAGTCTGTTGATATCCGCAAGAGAGAAGAAGAATGGAGAGTTTTTCATACCACATTCGACTAGACTGGCGCAACCCATACAAGGATTTGTGAAGACAGCAACATTGATTTGGAAGACTAGAAGAGAGGCCCAGTGGCAGCTCCATGTGTACCAATTTAGATAAATCTCCATGGAGGAAGGCATTATTGACGTCTAGTTGCTGAATTGGCCATTGTTTAATAGAAGCTAAAGCCAAAACTATGCGGATAGTGGCTGGTTTGACAACCGGTGAAAATGTCTCCAAAAAATCGACCCCTTCAGTCTGTGTGAAACCTTTGGCCACCAAACGTGCTTTGTATCTTTCAATTGAGCCATCTGGACGACGTTTGATTTTATACCCCATCGACAACCTATGGGTTTCACCTTTGGGGGACACTCAACAAGAGACCAAGTTTTGTTTAATTCCAACGCAGCAAGCTCTTCTTTCATGGCAAGGTGCCAATGAGAAACTTGATTAGCCTCTCGAAAGATTTTTGGTTCATGTTCAGAATGCAGTGACAAAATGTAAGTTTTGTGAGCAAAAGATAGTAAAAAAATTGAAAAAATAGAAGAGAGTGGATACCGACAACTTGAGGATGTAGAGGGTTGAGAAGTAAGAGAAGAATTACAACCTTACTTGCAACAAATGAATCTTTTTCAATCAAATATTCAAATGAATATTTAATTATTTTCATAAACATATTAATAAAATAGAAAAATATAAAATTAAATTCATATTAAAATTTAAAGCAAAAAAATCATAATAAAATCTATGTTAAAATTATAAAAGAAAGAGGATATGTGTTTAATCTCTATCAATTTTATTATAGTACATGTATATTAATTTTTAACTACATACTATAATATATCAAAAGTACAGATTGATCGGATATAGGATTAGACTTAAACTCGTAGTTGATCCTACCCATAATTTAACCCGCTTCGCTCTAAATCTGATTTATTGCAGATCGAATTGTCAATTCTATTCGAATTGGTTAGATTATCTTAAATATCTAGAGATAAAGTTAGTATTGTTATTTTTTAATATAAAATCTAATGTAAAGTTTTAATTTTTAAAAAATAATTTATTAAAACTGATTTTTTTAAAGATAATTTTCAAATATTATAAT
>NC_029776.3:105520543-105525008 GCF_000817695.3 Arachis duranensis
CCAATACAAACTAAAATATTTATGTTTTTTAAAATATAAACCTTCTAACTAAGTCACCAAAAAAAATATAAACGCTTCTCCAAAATATTTTACCAAATTGGGCCGCAATATGTTATATCAAGCCTACTTTTATTAAAACAAAATTACGAAGCAGTTCATTCAATCCACAATACAATCAAGTGTGTAAAATAATGCATGCAATTCTTTACATTTTACTTCTATTTTAAATAAAATAGTATATTATATAGGAAAATTTCAGAATGTATTTTAAACACGAATATTTTAATAATTTTAATTATTAATTTTAATTAATATATTTTTTATAATTAAGATCAATTATTAAAGTTATTAGAACACCTAATATTTTGGATATACTTAAAATTCTTTCTATTATATATATGTACGGGTATCTTCCGGTCTCTGGAAGCATCAACATATATATTGGTTTTTTCATATTCATTCCTCCCTCCAACTTTGTTCCGATTTCTCTTTTTTATTCTAAGTGCAAAAAAAAAATATTATACAATGTTCTAATCTTTTGCTAAAAGTATGCATATCTCAAATCACTTAACAGGCATGATTCTTTGCCAAATTTAGCTGGATTTTCCTTATATATAAAAACAAGATAGAATTTCTTTTGAACCATAATACTTGAAATAAATATAAATCATAGATATTTTATAAAGTTAACTAATGTAATTTGTTATATTTGCGGCGTTGGTGTTAATTGATTTCCCTATATATTATATATTATTAGTCCTTGCTTGTCCAAAAGAATATCACTTTATTGTATACGATCCAAGCACACAAAAATTCTTTTAACCATGTTACCTAAATATTTAAAAATCAACAGTTAAATAATTCGTATAAAATATATATTAGAATATAAAATATATATTAAAAAATAAAGGATAAAATATGATCTATTACCATTTATTTCATTAGTAAGATCAAAAAAAAAAAATTAATAATAAAAAGTTTCATTTTATCATCTAAAATAAAAATCTAAAATTTAAAAAATCCAAAATTTTTCATTTGCTAACTCTACGTACCTTTGCTAGCTTATAAAACATTCAAAACCTAAAACACTTTTGTTTTGGTGTAATAATAAAATAAATTAAAGGTGAATATTTATGTATATTTATTTTAATTGTACGTAAATTTTCACCAAAATTAACAAGATGTGTCGAGGATGTAACAGAGATGCAATATAAAGAGAGAGGAGTAGGTAGTGCAGAATGGGGCCCCGATGGTAAGAGACATGATATATGCATGCCATGCAGAAAACATGATACAGTAACGACAGTGCTGATATGCATTACATTATTGGGTCACCATTTTGAAACAAAAGGCGCCACTACTACTCCACTATATGTTACTACTGCTGGGATGAGATGACGCCACATCTAACTCAAAACCTTAATATGTCAAGTTAATGGGCTTTTCACTCTTCCATGCTTTTTTAGATGTAGGACTAACTTCAACACTCCTCACACTTGCAACACTAACAACTACCACACCTAATTCATGTATAAAGATGTTATATGTATTATTGTTGTATAATTTTTTTTACATTTTTATTTTTAATATTAAAAATGATTGGTAAGAATTGAAAAAGAAACATTCTTTATAAAATAAAATAAAAATATACAAAAAATACAAACATTATTTATCATAGTATAAATGAATGTACTATGTATGTACGTAGGTACATTTCCAAACTAGCAAGCACGCGCATTCTATATATCATGGCAAGAGCCAAGAGGTTGGTATTAAATTTTTATCTATTTTATTCAATGTATTAATAAAAATTATCTAAAAGATCTTATTCTTTAAATTATAAATAAAATTCGTAAATAAAGTCAAACCCTTTAAAGTCTTTTTGTATCTTCTAAAATTTCTAAATAAAAACTCACAAACAAGGTCTTAAAGAATAATGATTACTAGTTGAGTTTCCTACGTACGAAAATAAATAAATAATTGAATGTTTAATTTAGTAATTATTTTTTACATATATCAAATTTGAATTTATTGTACTGTGTTTGATTTTTTTTTATATTTTTTGGTATCTCTCAACCCGAAAGTGAATTTAAACCTCATTTAAAAATTTATATATACAAAATCAGATACTTAATAAATAGATAAATGAATTAATTACTTGATCAAAGTTATTTTTTATA
The DNA here is from genome assembly GCF_000817695.3 of Arachis duranensis. Classification (NCBI taxonomy): domain Eukaryota; kingdom Viridiplantae; phylum Streptophyta; class Magnoliopsida; order Fabales; family Fabaceae; genus Arachis; species Arachis duranensis. The sequence continues at coordinate 105,522,724 of NC_029776.3, forward strand.
TAATGTTAAAAAATGTTACTAATTAAAAGACATATATTGAATATTAAGATTCAACTAGAGTTTTTTTATATAGTCAATGTATTAAACTAACAAAAGATCTTAATATATTTATTTTATTCTTTTTATTTTAAATTAAATGTCTCTTTTTCATTTGTCTAAAATATATTATTTTTGTAATGTTTTTTTTTTAAATACTTAATATAAAAGGGAAGGAATATATTACACTACTTATTAGTTATTACTATTATAAGGGTATCTAAATATTTAATGGCATGGTATAGGGCGAATTTTTTTTATATATTAGTATAATTTTGGTGTAATACTCAATTATTAGATTTAGATTTAGATTTTATGGTATTTTTTAAAATTGTAAAAATAATGTAATACGCTTTTCTTATATTGACAATACGCTCCCCTCGTATTGCACTATTTCCACAATTTTAAAAAACGCTGTAAAATCTAATCATCGAGTATTACACCAATATTTTTTCGATATACAAAAAAAAATTTACCGGTATAGGGCATCTCTTAGCAAGCATCGGAATCATCGTCCTAACTCCTAACATTGCTAATGCCACCTTTGGTACTTGGGTCCCCCTTTGACATTTACCAAAGTCAAAGAAAAAGGTAACCGAATTTTCCCCTTTCTTATATGGAGAGAGAAAAATCTTCCACTTAAAATAACCCTCAAATCCATTGGGAAAAAAAAAAAGAAAGAAAAAATAATAAAATATGTTAACAAGTACTTTTTTTATAATGATAAATTAACTAGTAATTAAGAATTGTCCAAGTTAAGTGCTCCACCATCAACATAACATATTGCTTCCACATTCACCCTTTTTCTCTCTTCAAACTTCAAACAAAGTCCCTTCTTTGTTTTTTGTGTGTGTGTTCTGATTTAAAGCAAAAAAGTCAGCGCCGTCCTTTGTGCCTCAAATTTCAACCTATGTCTGAGTCTTCCCTTCTTTGCTCTCAAATTTCAACTTCGTTCTATTGGCCCAAAAAACACAAAAAGCACCAAAAAACCACAACAACAACAACAAAATCATTCACTCTTTTCCTTTCTATTTTTTTCCTTTCCTTTTTTTCTCCCTCTTCTGAAAATGAGTAATGAGGAGGATTGGGATCTCTTTGCCATAGTTAGAAGCTGCAAAGCTGCAAACAACACTGCACAAACTCCACAAGACACAACAAAAACTAGTAGTAATAGCATCATGTCTACTTCTTCTACAACTTGCTTGGCCACTACTACTATCACTGCAGAACAAAATGATGGTCCATTTTCTTCTAACAATTTTGTGCAGCCCAGGACCAATGGTTTCCAAGAGTTAGAACAATTGCTCAATACCTTTAACCCCACCATCACCACCACCACCACTACCACTAGTGCCCATGGCATCAATTCTAATAATCCTCCCACTTTTCCTGATTTCACAGCACCGCCATCCACCCTTGGAGCCTCCACTTCTGGTTTTGATGATAGATTCCACCACCACCAACAACATCAACAAAAGCAGCATAATCTACTACAGGTTCAAGTTCCCCAAACTAGTACAACTACTTCTCTGACTTTATTACCAAGCTCAGAATCACAATCACAATCACAAACGCAAACACCCAGATCAAGAAAAAGGTAAATAACTATGAAAATATTCTCTTTTTCCATTAATATACTAATTTCCAATCATTCTCGTTACATCCCAAATATAAAAAACCAAACTTTAATTTCTACATACATAAATACCCTTCATAACATCAAATAAAAAATACTAACATTTTATCACTTCTACTTTTCATTTTTTTTTTTGCCCTTTTACAGAAAAAGCCAACAGAAAAAAATGGTATGCCATGTAACCGCAGATAACCTCTCATCAGATTTGTGGGCATGGCGTAAATATGGCCAAAAACCCATCAAGGGTTCCCCATATCCAAGGTACTAGTCTTAATTACTTTACATTAACACTCATAAAACACAATTAGTCCTCTCATAAACATTTTTTAATGTGCCATCATCTCTTTCCAGAAACTATTACAGATGCAGCAGCTGCAAAGGTTGTGTAGCAAGAAAGCAAGTAGAGCGAAGCTTATCAGACCCCACCATGTTTGTTGTAACTTACACCGGAGAACACAAGCACGCTAAACCGGCTCACCGGAACTCACTCGCCGGAAGCACCCGGAAACCATCCACGCCTCGTTTAGCTGAGACCCAAGAAAATAATGATACTAAGAATCCTAATAATAATAACAAAAATAATAGTCCTGATGAGAAGGCTCAGAATAGCAGC
>NC_029776.3:105525090-105560207 GCF_000817695.3 Arachis duranensis
AGCATAATAGCTTCTTTTTTGGTGGCTACTAATCTACTATTAGTCTATTACCATTTGTAAACATAATATCTAAACAAAATTAGTTTGTGTAACAAAAAAATCACTCACCAAATTAGTTTTACTAATTTTGTGACTAATTTTTTTATATACACATAATAATATAATTAATATCTAAAATGTACACATATATTATATTAAATAGCTTAGTTAATTCATTTTCAATTATTATTTTTACATTGAGATCTTTTATATTAATAGTTGCCTTTTCTTTTAGTTACGTACAAAATTAACAAAATTTGATATTATTCTTTTTTTTTTTTGCTAAAAGGTTAATTATAAACGGCTTATCTTTTTTATTTTTTATTATGCAAATAAATGTAATATTTGTATTTTTTTAATTTTAATATACTGTAAATGTAAATTATTTTTTTGGTTTTTTATTTGTTTGTATTGTTATAAGTCAAAAGAGATATCCTTTTTAGAATTTTTGTTTTTACAATAATGTTGATTTAATAGTGATTTTTCAATGTTTATAGACAATAATTTTAATTATATCCAATCTTCTAACTTTATGGGAGCTAACTTTGTTAACATTTGATTATTTCATTAGTACATAATTATTTCACATTTATAAATTTCTCACTCCTTAATTAAGGGACGTAAGATTTACTATTGCATCTTTGGTGATTGAGTTTTGTTGATGTCATGATCATGAAATCATCGTCATCCGATGGCTTCATCCTAGTGTTGGATGCAATTAAGATTGGTTTAATTTAGTGTTAAAATGTTTGGATAATATGTATGAAATCTTAGTTAGTACAAATTTTACTGTCCATATGCGTAACCAAACTCATTGACCACATAGAGAAACAAATTTGTCAAAATTTATTTTTTATGATAAAAATTGAATGTCAAAATATAGGATCATGACAACAACTCATCAAGTTAATTAATGAGTAATTAGAAAATTAAATAATTATTTCTATTCATTTGAATGACCAAGTCAAAGTTTGAACTTTGAAGTCGGCATATCATTATCAAAGTCGTGGCAAGGAGTAACGCCAAACCAAATCCAATTTATAAATCATGCAAATATTTAAGTTTCTATTGAATATTTCATATATACAATTAAGAAAGCTCCATCTAATATAATTCATTTTCCCCCCTCTGTCTGGTGTCTGCAACTGGGGAAGAAAAGAATTTGAAAATGTCATGTCGTAAAGGAGTTAATAAATTATTTCAATCCACAACGTTATAGTAGTGCAGCTTGTATAAGTTATAATTTTTAATTCATTGAACAATAATACTTGTCTTTTTCCCTTGGAGAATGATATATATATAGTCATACTTTGAATTAAAATGTTCAAAATTCTATGAGGAAAACAAAAGATTTTATTATGTATAAATAGGGAAATTATCAGAACAATGCGTGATTGTTTTTTTAATTCAAAATCACGCCTTTATCACGAGAATGATATTTTGTAATTTGTAAAAATGAAAGTCAGTTAATTTTACATGAAGTTAATAGTTAAAATTTATTAAATAATTTGATATATTTGATTAAATTCTAACTATTTTTAACTGAGTTTACACTTTTCTTTGTATATATTTATTCTTCTCACATCCACGATCAGATCACCAGCTGTTGATACCAAGGTCAAAGCTTTTTTATTCCTAGGAAGGAGCAGCCAGTCAACTATATTTTATTTGGTGTTTCCTTTATGCAAATAAACATATGTGCCACATTTAAGGCAGACAAAAAATATCAAATTAAAGCATATATATTATTATTATTGCAGCCTTACAGTTAAGTATTTTTTTTTTTTTGTTACTCTTGCAGTTAAGTATTTGATTGGGGGTGTGTGATACACGAAACTGGTTTTTAATTTATATAAAATGTGTGTATGCAAGTTGTTTAATTATATAATATGTTTTTTTTTTATTTAATTGGCCAAGTTGTCAAAGTATTTTAATAAAGGGAATCTGATTAAGGGTGACCCGGATTTGGAGTTTGAACTAGTCTTTAAAAAGGTCATTTTTGGCGATAGACTTCATTATCCAATTTGTTTTGTTTTGGTGATGTTAAACAAGTGAATAAACAAGCATACACCTTCAAAGTTCAAAGTGTCATGGAGGTACTTAAATTTACTTTTTGAGACACTGCTGATTATATAATTTTTAATATTATTTAATAATTAAATAGACATAATTCCTTTCAAAAATTATTGAAATCTTATATTTATAAATATTATAAAAACCTTATTCCAATGAGTATTGAGAAAATAAACATTTTCAGGTAATCCATTAATGGATATATCATAAAACTTCAAACTATCAATTGAGCCATAGGTTTACAAAAATAATTATTTTTTAATTTAGTAGGTCAATAAATAATTTATTGTAGATTTAAATTTTATTTAAAAATTTATTATTGATTAATATATTACTACACACAGAAAAATAGAATTATAACTCTCAACACTTATTTAAATAAATCAATGGACTAATTAAATAATAAATTTTTAACTTCAAATATAAATTTAAATGCTAAAATTAACTAACTAAACGTTAATTCCGTGTACTTTCTCTTAAGGTATTCCAAACAAAAGCACTAAATAAACTGCATAGGCTAAGTTTGGATACACATAGCTTAATTAAACTTTTTTTAAAAAAATAGTTTAAATAATAAATAATTATATTAAAAATAATTTATTTATATTTAAATTTTTTGTTCTAAAAATGTTTATTTTATAGAAATATGATAAAAAAGTAGTAGTATTATAAGAGAAGACATTTTTTTTAACTTTTTTATAAGCTCCTAAATAACTTATTAAAAAACTACAATTTAATTTTAAAAATTGCACCAAACATTAATGTTACTATTTATCGTAACTCAAAATTTAAAAAAAAAATACTTTTTAAAACTTTCTAAACGGCCATAATCTTGTATGTTTAGTCATGGAATAAGCTGCATAATCAACATTGCACATGAGAAAAAAAATATATATGGGCCTCACTATAGGCCCAATTAACAACAGAATCTGGACCAAACTGATTCGGATTTTAGAACACCCGACCCACAAATGGAAGGCCCAATATAGATCCATTCACCTCACAGTCTCCAGCATCTACTCTACCAGAGAGAGAGAGAGAGAGAGAGAGAGAGAGCGAGAGAGAGAGAGAGAGATCGTAGAAGAAGGAAGGAGTGACTGAGAGTGAGTGATCGGAGGAGAGCGAAAATGTTTCTGAGGGCGGTGGCTCGGCCGTTAATGGCGAAGGTGAAGCAGACAACGGGGATCGTTGGATTGGACGTGGTGCCGAACGCGAGGGATGTTCTGATAGGGCTATACAGGAAGACACTGAAGGAGATCCAGGCGGTGCCGGAGGACGAAGGGTACCGTAAGGCGGTGGAGAGTTTCACGAGGCACCGGCTCAAGGTCTGCGAGGAAGAAGAGGATTGGGAGAATATCGAGAAGCGACTCGGTTGTGGCCAGGTCGAGGAGCTCATCGAGGAAGCTCAGGATGAACTCAAGCTCATCGATAAAATGATCGGTAATTGTTGGATTCGTGATTCGCTTGTTGAATTCAATTGATTTGTTGTGTTTGATTGTTTGGATTGTGAGAAATGGAGAATTTGGGAAATTTTATGGGATTGATTTTAAGGGAAGGTTAATTTGTGCTGAGAAATGGGAAATTTTTAGGTCGAATTAGTTGTTTCTTTTTAGCGATTAATATTAATATGTGGGATACAATGCATTTTGTGGGGACTGATTTTTGACGTTTGAGCTACATGATCAAATAGTTGTTGGATACTTTGATGTGTACTTTTGTGGAAAATTCGTGGTTCTTGAAAATGATAATTAAGTCGTGTTGTTTTTATCATATGCTGTTCATACAACGGTTGTGATGGTTTTTTGTGTTTTCTTGCACCTGTGTGTGTTATATGATTGTGGAATCGTGTGAATGTTGAGCAAAGGAAGGGAATATGTATACATATTTGAATAAACACGGGGATGTTTTCCTTTGGTTCCACTTTGCTTTTCATTGTTCGCAAAAGTTGGTCTATCAAACCTATAAAATCTTGTGTACTACATAACCTGTGTAGAAGTTAGCAACGGGATAAAACTATCTGAGGAAGACACTATCAAGTTGGTTCCTGCCTCGGCCTATAACATCCTTGGAGTTTTAGATTTTAGCATGTACTTGTTTATCTGTTTTTCTACATTTGAAGTTCCTTGTGGACCTGGTTCACAGTCATACTCATTGTTTGTTTTGTCTTTCAAGGCTAATTCTGGATTTTTATCCACTTGTTACACAATAAGTTGAGATAGTTCACACCTTCCTGGGTTTTTACCTGACCTTTGGTGTTTCGAGGTGTTTCATTAGCTCTTGATGAATGTACTGGTGGACAGTTTTTCAGTTCAAGATGCGCTCCTGTCTTTTTGGCAAGTTAAATGGACTTGCATCACAATATTTTTGCTGTTAAAGTTTGAGCATTTCAAGTTCTAGTAGTATAGTTTATATAACCTTGAATTTTGATTAGAAGTCACATTGTAGGATCATACCATTTCACCAAAGAATAGTTTGCTTAGGTTTCTTCTTATTGACATTCATTCAAGTGCAGTTGATTTTCTCTTATAAGTTATAACCATGTTTCAACATATGCAGGATAACAATGTATATGCAAATATGATACAATAATACTCCTAAATATGACATTCACTTTGTATGATATAATGACTCACGTAGTTAAACAATACACGTAGAAGTAGCATGTTATCTGCTGCCCATTCTGCACGTGCTTTACCTTTCTTTTTGGATTGAACGATACATATATGTAAGGCAACTGTTATATTACGAAATTGATTTAAATAGTCATGTTTATGTTTGGATTTCAGAGTGGGATCCTTGGGGTGTCCCAGATGATCATGAAATTGAGGTGATCGAGAATGATGCACCAGTTCCCAGGCACGTTCCCCTCCACCGACCTCCTCCTCTTCCTCAAGAGTTCCACGACACGCTAGAAGCACTTCAATCCAAGTCAGGAAAGGATAATCCTGCTATCAGCTCTAGTGAATCACCCTCAAAGGCTTGATCTGCAGCCAGGAAGATAAAGAGCTTTTGGTTTCTCAATTCCAATGTATTTTCCCCTTTCTTTTCATCAAATTGTTTCTGCTAGGTAGTTTCAAACCGAACAGGCTCCGCTTTTGTGAGAGAAACCGTTGGCTTCCTAAATAACCCGAACTTTGAACCTTGAGAAAGAACAAATTTTGCTTGTGTCTTTATATGTATCCGTGATTAAAAGTAATTAAGTCTTTTGACACCAAATTCTGCCATTTTCGTGTTCCCTTGACTCTCAACCTTGATAAATGAATACCATCTCGGATTTAAAATGATATATTAAATAATCAATGCCTTTCGAATAACTATGGTTTCGTTACAAGTATTTTCTCCCAAAAAAACAAGGAAGTAATAAATAAAAGAGAGGAAGGATAATAATGATATTAAACGTTAAAAATCATTGCAAAATATCATTCATCATTTGCGGGCGGTGTTTATGGTTTCAAGATACTAACAATACAGTCGTTCCAATACATGAAAGTTTCCCGGTGGGAACATATGCTATTGAATTTCCAATCAGTCAATAACTCAATATGAATAAGCGAGTACAAGTACATAAAATGATCACAGTTACGGGTTACTTAATGCGCCAAAATAAACAAGCCACCGCCAGAGACAGACCGGCACCTGTGGGTGAAATGATTCTTTTTTTGTTGGGTCAGATCTGTGGGTGAAATGTTAGATTGTGTCAAAAGTTACTGACCCAGAAGTAAAGATCCCAACTAGAACACCGTCCAGATGCGCAAACACCGTCATCGTTTTTTTTGTCGTGATATGGGCCGGATAGACCGACCCGCCCCGAGAAAATACCCGAAAACAACCCCCAAATTCAAAAACAGAAATTGCTTTCCCCTCTCCCTCTCTGCGATTCCTGATGCTGCGCTTCCAGAAGGAGAAGATGATGAAGACCACCTGAGGAGCACTACTTCTACCAGAGGATCGCCGTTCGAGATCGCCGTGGAGCTAACGCCGGCGAGCTACCTCAAACACTCCCTATCATCGGTTAAGCCATCGGACCGCAGCGGAGCTCTCCTCTCGGCGTCTCTGGTCGCTTCCGGCGTGGTTCCTGATCGGTTTCGACTAGGCTCTGCAAGAGCTCCGAGTGCTACGTCGTGCGTGCTGGTGGTTTTGTTTGAGATGATTGATTCTTGGTACTGTGAACCCAGCGACAAACGCAGCGTTGTTGTGCAATCTTCTCTCCCGGTAACTTCCTCACGGCCGAATTGACTCTCTGTTTGGCCCCCTGTCTCTCTATTCTGGACCTGGCTTTCGGAATTGAGATGATGGTTTGAACCTGCTGGCTGGAGTTGTCTTGTTCTTGGTTGGTTTCAAAATGCTCATTGATTCGGTCCTATTTTACCTCCAAAACCAACTTCACATATAACGTGTTCGATGAAATGCTCCATAGAGACATTTCCCATGTAAACTCCCTCATCACCTCATATGTTCGCCGTGGAGACCTTGCCACTGCTTGGACCCTCTTCTGTGACGTGCGACGCACACGCTCTGACCTTGATGCACACACCTTCACCCCTGTCCTTCGTGCGTGCTCTTTGTTACCACTCTCTAAGCGGGGCAAACAAGTTCACACACACATGATCAAGACCGGTGCAGATATCGGAACTGTCGCAAAAACTGCACTGATGGACATGTATTCGAGATATGGGTACTTGGAACAATCCAAAAGGATCTTTGAAGAGATGGTTCACAGGGATGTTGTTGCTTGGAATGCTTTGCTTTCGAGTTTCTTGAGGCATGATCTTCCCCTTGAAGCACTAAGTGTTCTAAGAGAAATGGGAAAGGAGAATGTTATGCTCAGTGAGTTCACACTTTGTTCCGTGTTGAAATGTTGTGCTTCTTTGAAGGCCTTGGAATTGGGTAGACAGGTTCATGGTTTGGTGGTGTCCATGGGGCGTGATTTGGTTGTGCTGAGCACTGCTCTTATTGATTTTTACTCCAGTGTTGGATGTATTGATGATGCTTTGAAAGTTTTCTATAGTTTGAAGGGTTGGAAAGATGACATGATGTATAACTCTTTGGTTTCTGCATGCATCAGGAATAAGAGGTATGATCAAGGGTTCAAAATTCTGAGCTTGATGAAGCCTAATGTGGTTGGTCTTACCAGTTCTCTGGTTGGCTGCTCTGAGAATCTGGATCTGTGGGTAGGGAAACAGATTCACTGTGTTGCAGTACGTCAAGGTTTCACTTATGAGACTCAACTGTGCAATGCCTTGTTGGACATGTATGCGAAATGTGGGAAAATTTCACATGCTCGTTCATTGTTCGATGGAATTTCTGAGAAGGATGTGATTTCCTGGACATGTATGGTTGATGCATATGGTCGGAATGGGTGTGGACATGAAGGTGTTGAGCTGTTTGAGCAGATGATGGAGGATGGGAATAAGGTGATTCCGAACTCTGTGACTTTTTTGTCTGTATTGTCGGCTTGTGCTCACTCTGGATTGGTGGAAGAAGGTAAAAAATGCTTCAATTTGTTGAGGGAGAAATATGGTCTTGAACCAGATCCAGAGCATTATGCATGCTTCATAGATATCTTAGGCCGAGCCAGTAACATGGAAGAAGTATGGTCAGCATATCAAAATATGATTGAGCAAGGTACTAAGCCTACTGTAGGAGTATGGATAGCATTGCTGAATGCTTGTAGTCTTAATCAGGATGTTGAAAGAGGTGAATTTGCTGCAAAGCATCTCTTGCAGATGGAGCCTGATAAAGCTAGCCATATTGTGCTTGTATCAAATTTTTATGCAGCCATTGAAAAGTGGGATTGTGTAGATGAGTTGAGAAGCATGATGAGGACAAAAGGGTTGGTCAAGGAAGCTGGCAATAGCTGGATTAATGTTTCAGCCTTCAATCAACATGTCGGGTTGTGATCTGCTTGATGTTTGCTAGCAACTGCCAACACAAAATTGAGCCCGAGTCTTACTATTGATGAATTTATGTGTTGCTAAGTTATGGATTGAAAGAAAGGTATATAAGTATGATTTAGGTACCTTGGGATTATTTTGAATGTGGAATAAGTGATTTTGGATTGAGATTTTGGTAAAGTTAAGGTTTAAAAGCTTTTTGTAAAATCTGGTTTTTAGTGAACTTTGATAGGTCATAACTTGTGCCTCAATTTCCAAAATTGGTTCAAAGTGGTTTAGAATTAAATTTTATTGAAAACTCTTCAAAATGATATAAAATTTGTAAAATTTGGATTTTTGCAGAGGAAGTTATGATCATTCAAAATTTGGTGTTAAAAATCTTAAATTCTACAAAGTTGCAGAATTTTGTGATTTCTGGTATGTGCGCACGCACATCCCTGCGAATTTTTACACCTGTGCGCACGCACAGCCTTGTGCGTACGCACACGCAGGGGAAGGCTTCCTGTTTGCAGTGCTAGCACAGCTTGTACGCGCACATACCCAAGGAGGATTTACAACCTGTGCGTACGCATAGCTATGTGCGCACGCACACGTTGGGAATGCCAGTCTGTTGAGGGCACTGGCACAGTTTGTGCGAGCGAATAGACTTGTGAATTTTTGTATCTGTGCGTACGCACACCTCTATGCATACGCACTCGTTTTAAAACTTCTCCTGGGCGTGCGCACGCACACCCCTGTGCGTACGCACACGCCCTGTTTCTCAAACTTAAACTTTGTTTTCAACTATTTCACCTTTCCAACAAGCTGGTAAGCTTCTGTAACACCATTTTAAGACTCTTGGGCTTGTTTTCGGGTATCAGATATGGGAAAGGTCCTAGGAGGATTTTATTTGGTAATTCTTTGAAAAGTTAGCAAACGGAAGTTTAGGTTTTTGGTGTACTGAAGATGAGTTTGGTTGAGAGAGAAGGAAGAATAGTGAACTTGGGGATTACAGACAGCGAATTGAGAAATTGATGAACTAATAAGTTCGGAATGGAATTAAGAACTGATGATGGTTATTATGAGCTTGAAGGATATGGAAGGAAAGTGTGCAAGGTCTATAATCCTGGCATAACAGATTTCTTTGCTGCATGAGTAGATGTTGTTGAAAGTGATTTGAGATGAGAAATGGTAATGTCTGGTGATGATTTGAGGACGAAGAAGTTTTTGGGTTGTTGATAGTGTGCGGAGTCTATATCTCCAGTGTGGCAGATTGTTCTGCTGCATGACCAGTTGTTGTTGAAAGTGTGCGGAGCCTATATCTCCAGCATAGCAGATTGTTCTGCTGCATGACCAGTTGTTGTTGAGAGTGTGCAGGGCCTATATCCCCGGCGTAGCAGATTATTCTGCTGCATAATTTGTTGTGGTTGGTTCCTTCTCTGCTGCAGGAAGTGTGCGGGGCCTATATCCCTGGCGTAGTAGGCTCCCTACTACATGAGTGTGCAGGACACTATATCTCTGGTGTAGCAGATTCGCTACTGCATGAGTGTGCAAGAAACTCTATATCTCTAGCGGGACAGAGAAGGCTACATCCAAGAGGATGTGTCGGGTTGGCATTTACGGACCGACAAGTGATATCACGAGCTAATAGGATAGATATTCATCATATGCATCTCTTATGTGTTTGTTTGCTTTGATTACTTGAGTTTGCCTAATTGTATAATATGCCTATTTACTTCTTTAATTACTTGTTATATATGAATACTACCTGTGTTTTCTTTGCTTGCATTATCTGTGTTTGTCTGGTGCTGAGGAGGTTAGGTAGGTGGTGGCGATGGGATCGCACGGAGGTTAAGTTGGCGAAGGCTGTGGGATACAGTGGTGTGACTAATTTTAGTTAGAAATTCTTTAAGTTTAGAAAACCCTGTTTATTGTTTAAGGTTTAAGTTATTTATTTCGTTTAAGTTTGAATATATCCGTATGCGATGTGCAGTTCTAGGATTGCCTTCAGCGTCCCGGAGCCTTACATCTTACATTATTGGGCACTATTACCATATTGAGAACTTCCGGTTCTCATTCCATATTTTGTTGTTATTTTTCAGACGCAAGTTGCTAATTCACCTCAGTGAGATTGCGGATACGGTGATAGAGCGGAGTATGGTTCCTCCTTGGTTCATTTCTGTTTTATTTTGTTGTAGTTACTCTCACATGTCTTTATATATTTATCTTTATGGCCTTAGAGGCTCACTTGAGAGATAAGTTGTATAAACTATTTTAAATTTCAAAAATTCCTTGTGTTTCAGTTCGACTAGTCGGCTTAAACTTCGCAAGCTGCGGCTAGTTCCTTATGATTATTATATTCTTATATTTATATATATTCTATTTTCTTGCATCTATACCTTGGGTCTTATGCGTTAGCTTCGTGCAAACGTTTTGCACTTTTGTAATTCTGTTTTTGAGTTAAACCCTTCATTGGGCTTCTAGAATATATTATTTCCTTCTATATAACTATGTATAAGCCTCAGAACTGTCGTAACCTTTGATTAACCTTTGCCTTACGGCTAAAGGTAAGACTTAGGGTAATTGGGGTGTTATACCAAGACTAATGTGAAAATGTATGGACTTAAGGATGATCCCTGATGTAATCCTATACCAATAGAAAATTTTTCTGTTTCACCATCTTGAGTCTTCACGCTAGTTGTAGCCTCATCATACATGTCTTTAATTGCACGAATATATGCGATTCTTACTCTCTTCCTTTTCCAAAACCTTCCATAATAGCTCTCTTGGCACCCTATTGTACGCTTTTTCCAAATAAATAAACACTGTATGTAAATCCGTTTTATTACTACGATACCTCTTCATCATCATTCTTAACAGGTATATCGTTTCAGTGGTGGATCTGCCTGGCATAAAACTAAATTAGTTATCTGTTACTTGTGTCTCTTGTCTCAGCCTTCGTTCTATCACCCTTTCTCATAATTTCATAGTATAGCTCATGAGTTTGATCCCTCTATAATTTTCGCAACTTTGTATATCCTCTTTATTCTTGTAGATAGATACCAAGATGCTCTTTCTCCACTCATCTTGCATCTTCTTTGACCTTATAATCACATTAAAAAGCTTGGTGAACTAACTGAAACCTTTCTCTCTAAGGCCCTTCCAAACTTCAATCAGAATATTATCAAGTCCTATTACCTTGTCATTTTTCATCCGCTTTAGAGCCTCTTTTATCTCGAAATCTCGAATCCTTCGATAGTAGTTGAAGTTTTGATCTTCTTCCCTCGTGCATAACCGATCAAGGCTTAGAAGAGTCTTCTGTCCTTCATTAAATAACTCGTAGAAGTAGCTCTTCCACCTTTCATTGATCTTATCCTCATGAATAAAAACCTCTCCGTCTTTATTCTTTATGCACTTAACCTGATCCATGTCTCTCGTTTTTCTTTCACGACTCTTTGCGATTCTATATATATATTTTTCTCCTTCCTTCGAGCCTAAAGACTGGTAGAGACCCTTATATGCTCTGATTCTTTCTTCCTTCCTTTGTCTCTTGGTCTTATCCCTCTATATTCACCAAAATTTTCTTTTACTATTCTTCTAATAACTTCTGTCATCTCCCTCCAAATCTCTTTCGCGCTTCCATTTCTATCCCACTTTGCCTTTTTTCCTACCCGTCTTAGTAAGTTTCTTTGTTCTTCACCTTTTATTTGCCACCATCTCGTCCTTGGGTTCTTTGTATGATGTCTTTTTCTCAACTTTTGCTCAACGCAAAAATCCATTACGAACATATGTTGTGTTGTTAAACTCTCTCGGAATAATTTTATAATCAATGTAAAATTTTTGGTCGACTCTCCTCAAAAAGAAAAAGTCGATTTGAGAGCTTCTCATGCCACTCTTATAGGTTATAAGATGTTCGTCTCTCTTTTTAAAACATGTATTTGCGATAAGAAAGTGGAAGGTTGAGGAAAAATCCAAAATAGTTTTACCCTCTATATTGACCACTTCGAAACTATGGCCTCCGTAAATACTTTGATACACAGTCACTTCTCTTCCAACATAGCCATTTAAATCTACTCCTAAGAAAATATTATCTCCTAAAGGTATGTCTTGGACCAAACTCTCAAAATCCTCCCAAAATCTTATCTTGTGTTGCTCATCCAAACCTACTTGTGGTGCATAGGCACTAATCACATGAAAAGTACATTCTTCCACCACAAGTTTGATAGAGATTATCCGATCTCCCACCTTTTTGACATCTACTATGTCCTTCTTCCATTGCTTATTCACGATGATACATACCACATTCCTATTCTTCACCTTTTTTGTATAACAAAGTTTGAACTTGGAAGTATCCAACTCCCTAGCTTTCGCACTAACCCATTTTGTTTTCTTGTGGACACATGATGTTAATCTTCCTCCTTGTCACGGTATTCACCACCTCCATGGATTTTTCTGTTAGAGTGCCTATGTTCCATGCGTGAAATCTCAACCTTTTGTCGCTCCGACTTTTATCTTTACATTTTTCTTTGTGAACTAACTTATTTACCCTCATCCGTTCACGAAAATGCGGGAAATCTTACTCATTTAATACTATATCCGGATACAGATGCAATGGCTCTTGCTCATTTGACATTGTACGCGAGCCATACAGCGCGTTGCTTCCGAACAACGACCTAAGTTTAGCGCAATAATATCTTTGGTCTATGTCATGAGATTCGACTAAGTTTTTATGTTAGTTGTCGAAGGTCTGACATAACCCTCTACCTTAATCCAGATTTAGAACCGGCTATGTATCACAATGTAATATAGACGGAATTCTTTTAATAAATAATAACTTAAAGAAACCTTTTCGTAAAATTCACCGCAAAAAAACCTAACAAATAAAGTAAAAAGTTTGTATTAATGTAAAAATACATTACATAATGGAATATAGGCTTGTTTGGATGAGTTTTTAAGAAAAGATTTTTTTTGAGTTATTTTTTTTAAAAGATCTTATAAAAAAGTAAAAGTAATTTTATATTTAGGTATCTCATGTAAAAATATCTTTTTATTTATCAATTATGTTTGGGTATAACAATATAAAAGTATTTTTTATTTATTTATTACATAAAAAAACATTTTTTTAAAAAAATCTTTTAAAAAAAGATATAAATTACAACTTATCAAAAAAATATTTTTTTATTTTTTTAATATTTTTATTTTTATTACTAAAAATTTGTCAAACACATTAAAAAATAAAAAAAAATTTTTAATAAAAAATATCTTTTTTTTCAAGAAGATGATACCCAAACAAGCACTATATCAATATATTTAAACCTCAATAAATGCAAAATATAGGATAAAAAACAAAAAAATTGAATCGATCTATTCTGATTCCTGACTATTTTTTATTTAAAAAAAGGGAAAAAATAACAAACCTTTCATTTATTTATTTTTCATTTATTTCAAATTCCCCATTATAAATTATTTGTTGGCAGACTTTGCAATGCAAAAGTCTACTCTCTCTGTTCCCTTCTCCTTCCTTCTCTTAACCTTCCCTTCTAAATCATCTCCATAAACTCCAATTCTGAGGTCAATCGCATTCTTATTTTTGTTTTTTCGAACTCTCCCACCCTAAAATCACAGTCTTCTTTGGCGTTCGATTCTCTCTCTCTCCAATTTTCTTCTTTTGCCCCCTTTTCTCTTTCTGTGTGCAGTGTTCGTTTGCTTCTTGTGCCATGGCTTCTGATCTGGAAGCGAAAGCCAAAGAGGCGTTTGTGGAAGATCACTTTGAGCTGGCGGTTGAGCTTCTTTCTCAGGCCATTGATATCGAACCCAACAGGGCTGAACTCTATGCCGACCGTGCCCAAGCCAACATCAAACTCTCCAACTTCACTGGTATCAATTATTTCATTCCTCATCAAGTTTGTGTTTTTCGGATACCCTTTTGCTTGTTTCGTTTGAATTATTTGATTTCTGCTTGGGACTGAAACTGTGTTCAATTGGGTAAATCTTTTGTGGAAGTAGATTCTGGAAAGATTATGCGAATTTAACGAAGTTGTTTTTTATAAATTGATTTTAATCATTATTGGAGGAGAATTCCTTGCACGTGCTAAGTTGGTGGTTATGAATGATGTCTTCGATTGTTTGCTTTGAGGGTGGAAAAAAGTAATGTTCTGGAACAGTTGTCTTTTATACAGTGTTTACTCTAGTTTTATTCTCTCTTTTGCACACGTTTCCCTTTCTTTGCTTCGTGTGTGCCTCTGTTTTCTATGTATTTTAGAACTGTTTTTGTGTCTCCAATATGCCTTCTCAAGGAAGAGCTATATTTGGCTTGAAAGATGGGCAATGCTCAACTACTTTACCATACACTGAAATTCAATTGAATGGTGCGTGTACTCCTGTGTTCGAAGAAGATAATTTGTACGGTTTTGAACCTCCATATAGAATTAATGTATAATACATGTCTATAATAAGAATCTCGAATAGATTTCGTTTGATATAGTAAAACTACCAGCATGAAGGTTAGAATACAATGCTTAGAGTTAACAGGTTGATTTCCGGATGAAAAGAAAAGGTCATTTTGTTTATCATATGTTAATCTCTTTTTTATAAGACTTCTGTAATTGGACAATGAACACATGATTGACCTATGTTTATCTAATTGTTCATTTGTTTAGGTTTTGAAACATGATTCCTTATTCCTTATTTCACTCCCTCATTCCTCCCATGTTTGTTTTATATGTAATTTTTCCTGTGAACTTTTGATATTTTGTGTGTTTTAGGTGTAAATAAACATTTACTTTTGGAGATTTAGTTGTGTTCATTCATTATTTTTGGCTAACATTTATGATTTTGTGCAGAGGCTGTTGTTGATGCAAACAAGGCAATTGAGTTAAATCCTTCTCTATCAAAGGCATATATGCGTAAAGGGTAACTAAAGCGCTACCTGCTCTACAAATCTTGTCTTGGATTTGTTTGATTTGCACTTACTATTCATATGGCATTTTTATTTGGGTTAGATTATGTTTCTAATGCATTGTCATGAGTTAATTTCTTCCCGATCTAAATATGGTCAGTTTTTTATGATTTGTCATTTTATTGTTACGTGAAAATATGAATAGTTTTCTTTGTTATATTAAATATCTGCATCATGTTATGATGTGGTTGCATCACGTGGAAGCCCTGATGGAACAAAGTGATGCAGTTTTGGTGATGGTTGCCTCAACTCGTGTTTTCATCTGACAACATACTACATACTATTCGATGTGCCGTGCAACTTATTGAATCAGATCTCTCCATATTCTATTTGATATTCCATGTTTGTGTTCAACTGCTGTAATCGATAGGTTCATTGATTAAATTCTGATATGTTATTTTGGTTGCAGCATGGCGTGCATGAAACTTGAGGAATATCAAACTGCTAAGGCTGCTCTAGAGGTCGGTGCTTCATTAGCTCCAGGAGAATCAAGATTTGCTAAGTTAATCAAAGAATGTGATAAGCTTATTGCAGGTTAAGTATAGTTTTACGTGCTAAAATTCTTTCCACTTTTTAATCTGGTGTTTACCCTCTTCTCTACTTCTGGTTTTCTAGTTTGTTTTTTAAGTTATATGTTACTTGTGATTGCCCCTTTGATGGTTGAAAGGGAAAATTTTGCATACACATTTAGTTTGGCCATGAACTGTCTAACTCTTGATTGGGTATATTATGTTGAACAGAAGAATCTTATGACACACCAATACAGGAGAAGACCACAACACAGGAAGAATCAGCAAACGAAGTTCAGCCTGAGAATGTCCTTCCAGAGCAGCCTCCAGTTGCAGTGGTTAAATCTAAATACAGGCAAGTAAAAGGCGCTTCCTGGATTTATTTTTTAACTGCTCTATGCTATGGATATTGTTTTTTCCTATATGTGGAGAGTGCTAGTACTGATGTAATTATTGTGTGTATATTTGCGAATTATTTCGTTTGGTATTTAGTTTTTTATGAGCATTTCAAGAATCTTGTCTCAGATTTTTTTTTTAATTTGTTGTTTTCTCCCGGTTTCTCTGTATATTGGTTTATGATTGGGACAACTAATAAATAGCTCTGTTTGGAATCTTTTACCTTGTAAATATTGATATTGCTTATGTAGGTTTTGAAAACATATGTGCATCTGTCAAATTTCTTGTGAACGATGGTTCTAATCAACTAGACATTTTTTGTTTATGAAAAAAAAAATTGCAGGCATGAGTTCTACCAGAAACCTAATGAGGTGGTTGTAACTGTATTTGCAAAGGGAATTCCAAGGGAAAATGTTACTATTGACTTTGGCGAACAAATTGTATGGTTCACATTATAAAACTATCTTGTCAGTTGTATGCCTTTTTTATTACACTTTAGAATATATTTGATAATTGGATTCTGCACTTTAAACGATTTTTTTCCCTCCTCTTTTTGCAGCTAAGTGTTAGTATTAATGTTCCTGGAGAAGATCCATATGTTTTTCAACCTCGGTTATTTGGAAAGGTATATGAATGTGAGGTTCCTTGTTTGTATAAGCTTGGGCACAGAGACAAATGTAGCTTCCGCTGTAAATTGGTTTGGTTTTAATGTGGGTATTTATGTCTGGGTGGTAATTCTATGTTATCTCATCTACATTATTGTTTCAATTCAAATAGTTTTGGTTTGAATTTTTGCTGTGGTTTCTTCACATATATCAAAATTCATAAAATTATGGAAAAATATAACTGATACTGTATTTGCAAAATATGAATTAACCACCCGTGTATGATCATTTTAGCTATGCTTTGTTTTTGTTTTTGTTGTTTTTGGTATGTCATTCTTACTGGTTTTTGTTTTCAATCAGATCATACCTTCCAGATGCCGATATGAAGTTTTGTCCACAAAAATTGAAATAAGACTCGTAAAAGCAGACCCTATTCACTGGACATCTCTTGAATTCACCAGAGCTACAGTTCCACAAATGGTTGTTGCCCCATCAGGTAACTTTATATTTTAAGCATGTAATATGCATAATCTTAATTGAATCCGCAGTAGTTTTCAGTTTGACATGAGTAAAAGGGTCTGTCCAGGAGTATTAGATAGGGATTTGAAACAAGTTCTGCATGTTCATATATTCCCCGAAATGTATCAAAATTCACATGCTAACATGCTATATTCCTTGGCCTAAATTTTGCAGCCACAGGAATCAATAGACCAACTTACCCATCCTCAAAACCAACAAGGGTTGATTGGGATAAGCTTGAAGCTCAAGTAAAGAAAGAGGTTTGTCTGCTGCTTATGTAAAATGTATTTAACTCCATTTCAGTGTGCCTCTTACTCATGATATTGTTTATTTCAGGAGAAAGAAGAAAAGCTTGATGGCGATGCAGCTCTAAACAAGTTTTTCCGGGAAATATATCAAGATGCGGACGAGGATACACGAAGAGCAATGAGAAAATCATTTGTAAGTTTCATATTTGTCATCTTGTTATGTATTGAAAGAACACAACTGATGCTGAGAATTCTAGCAAATTTTATATATATGCTAAGCATTTGGTGCTTGTTAAATTTTTCTTGCAGGTGGAGTCTAACGGGACAGTGCTGTCAACAAACTGGAAAGAAGTGGGATCGAAGAAGGTGGAGGGAAGTCCTCCTGATGGCATGGAGTTGAAGAAATGGGAATATTAGTCTGTTTTCTTGACAACGATTATGTATACTGAGTGTGGGATTATGCTGTTGAACAAAATGCATATTTGACTCTCTTGTTATTTTTCATGGAGATACTCTTGGTTAAGACTTAGATAGTGCATGGTAGAGTGATTGTTTTCTTGGGGTCTGCTGGAATATAATGCAGTTCTGGTCATGTCTGTTTCAATTTCAAATGATGCTTCTTTTGTGTCCTGATTTCTACTAATACATCAAGGGAACCAAGTATGAATTTCATAAATAAATTAGAGTTCAAATATCTTAATTTAGCAATTAGATATAGATTTCATCAATAAAAATTCTCTCATTTTTTTTTTTACTTCTAGAGCTAATAGAAGGGTTAGGAAACGTAAAATTATTCAAATAATAATGACACTTTCTTTACAAGGATATTGGATATTAACATCATATTGTGGAAAATGGTGTCATTGAATTCAAAGTTGCGGCTTGAGTATAGAAGGATCGTTCTATTTTTACGGGGCCATTTACCTTGACTTCCTGAACGAGTGTAAAAATGTAGTATCCGAGATTGACATCATGTTTTAAAATTGTTCATGATTCTTGATTCATTTTCAATTAACGGCATGTTGATGATGTGGACCATTAGTAACACGTGTCACTTTATAGTTTGGCCACATGTAATTATATAAAGATGGGTCAATCAATAATATGGAGCATATCAATGTAGTGTCATATGTTGCAATATGATTCATTCATGTGTCATTATTATACATGTATCAAATTGGTTCTTGACTTTTCATTATTTGACTTATTTTAATTCCCAAAATTAAATATTGTATACCAAATTAATCCCTTTATCATTTTTCTTATTTTTTTATAAATTCAAAATTTTTAGTAGATAAATTTCAATTCTATTTGTTCATGTCGATATAAAATATTTTTAAAATTTTAGTTTTAATACAAATATCTTTAAAAATAATATACAAATCAAAACTTATATGCCACATACCACACGCTGAAATGCTACATTGCTACGTACTAATTAAAGGCATAATGCATGGATAGTCCTCATCAAAATCATCATTAATTTCAAAAGAGAAACTACAAGCAGAGAACAGATTGTCCTCACTTTTCAAACATGGATAACTCTGCATTACTAGGACGGTGATGGTGGATCCATGGAGGTGTTTACTTTGACTTTCATTCATTTAATATGTTTGGAGAATATGCAATAATTCCGCTTCCACAATTTTTCAAACATATGAAGAAAACAAATGCAAGTATTTGTTTCCGGGAAGATGAGGCTTTGCTAGCTTAGCTAAAATGTTTGTGTATAAATATGTAATCATTTTTTAATGCTAATCCCATCCCATTTATCACCACTTGATTCCATTCTTCCATTGTGATGAGTGCAATGACAATGACAAATCCAACTTGTTTCAAAATTCTCATGAAATCCATACTCATAATGTGCTTCATGTTGCAAGTAGTGGACCTTGTTTGTTCTAAAGAAAATGCAAAGTGTATAGAGAGTGAGAGGGAAGCACTCCTTCAATTCAAAGCTGCCATGGTGGATGACTTCGGCGTGCTCTCGTCGTGGAAGGAGAAGAGCAATTGCTGCCAATGGAAGGGTGTTCATTGCAGCAGACTCACCGGCCATGTGCAAAGACTTGATCTCAGTTCAGAAGCTGAATACATTGAACTCAGAGGAAAGATTCCAGAATCATTGTTGGAGTTGCAACATTTGAGGTACTTAAATTTCACTGGGATTCATTCCCAGGACAATCATATCCCTGAATTCTTTGGTTCTTTGAGAAATTTGAGGTATCTTGATCTGTCACATTGTGGTTTTGGTGGAAAGATTCCAACTCAATTTGGTTCTCTTTCGCATTTGAGATACTTAAATCTTCAAGCTAATCTTCTAGAGGGTTCAATTCCATTTCAACTTGGAAATCTGTCCAAGTTGCAATATCTAAATCTTGATGTCAATGATTTAGAAGGAACAATACCATCTCAAATTGGGAACCTTTCAAGCTTGCAAGAGCTTTATCTCTTCAATTTTGGTACTCTCAAAAATGGTGATGGTGGTGGCCAATGGCTGTCCAAGCTCAATTCTTTAACCCATCTTGATCTGAGTCATGTATTGAATCTTGAGAATTCTCATTACTTGTTCCAAATAGTTGCTAATCTGTCCAACCTAAGAGAGCTAAGTCTAACCAATTGTAACTTTTCGGATCATTCCATCTCTTCATTTTATCCTTTCAAGTTCAAATCATCAAATTCCTTATCTGTCTTTGATCTTTCTTTGAACCACTTCACTTCATCCATGATATTCCACTGGGTGTCAAATGTCACCTCAAACCTCATTGAGCTCAACCTCAGTGATAATAACCTCTTTGAGGATCATGTATCAAATAATTTTTGCATGGCAATGAATTCTCTTGAGAACCTTGACTTAAGAGATAATAAACTCAAGGGGAGCGACATGAAGTTGTTATCGAGTATCTGCACTCTTCGATCATTATACTTGTCCCAAAACAATTTTACTGAAGATCTTGCATCAATTCTTCATAATTTGTCAGCTGGCTGTATGAGGGACTCACTAGAAGAATTGGATTTGGGCAATAATCAAATCACTGGCTCATTACCTGACCTTTCAATCTTTCCATTCTTAAAGCAGTTAGATCTTTCACTCAATCGGCTAAGCGGAAAGATAGCTGAACACATAACATTGCCATCTCAGTTGGAATCATTTTCAGTCTCAGTAAACTCTTTAGAAGGTGTAGTTCCAAATTCATTTGGGAACACATGTACCTTGAGGTCATTATATTTTTCAATGAACAATTTGAGTAAGGAGCTTTCATTGATAATTCACCACTTATCTGGCTGTGCTAGAAATTCACTCCAAGAATTGCATCTAGATGATAATCAAATTTATGGCACATTGCCTGACCTCTCAATATTCCCATCTTTAAAGAAATTATCTCTTGATGCAAATATGCTAAATGGGAGGATTCCTCAAAATATTCAATTTCCACCACAATTGGAGACTTTGTACATGGGATCAACTTCTTTGGAAGGTGTGATTACCAGTCATCATTTTGCTAATATGTCAAAGTTGAAGGTGCTGGATTTGTCTGACAACTCATTGTTCTTGACATTTAGCAATAATTGGGTTCCTTCTTTTCAACTGAGAGAGATATACTTGAGAAATTGCAAGTTAGGTCCATCTTTTCCCAAATGGTTGCAAACACAAGATAACTTGTTGAGCCTTGATATTTCTAATGCTGGAATTTCAGATGTTGTTCCACACTGGTTTTGGAACCTACCATCATGGAAGCTAGAATCAATCAACATTTCATACAACAATCTTACAGGTACTATTCCAAATTTTCCAGTAAGATTTAGTGAATACCCATCGATATCTCTAGCTACTAATCAATTCGAAGGTCCGATCCCACCGTTCTTGCGAAGAGCTATCTCCCTTGATCTGTCTGATAATAAATTTTCAGACTTTGATTTGTTTGCATGTGCCAATGGTATAGTTGAACAATTAGGAAAATTGGATTTTTCAGATAATCATCTATCTGGAAAAATTCCAAATTGTTGGAGCAAGTTCAAGTCTTTAGGCTATATAGATTTGAGTAATAATAATTTGTCTGGAGAAGTTCCTACCTCAATAGGATCAGCTCTTCAACTTCAAGTGTTGATGTTGAGAAACAATCACTTAACTGGGGAGCTACCATTCTCATTAAGGAGTTGCACAAAATTAGTAATGTTAGATGCAGGGGAAAATGAACTATCAGGGGTTATACCTTCTTGGATCGGGGGCGACTTACAACAATTGCAGATGTTGATCTTGCGAAGAAATCGCTTCTATGGAGGTTTACCATTGTCTCTTTGTCACTTAGCAAATATTCACCTTTTGGATATTTCTTCTAACAATCTAAAGGGACAAATTCCTACATGCTTCAAGAACTTCACTGCAATGATTAAGGGAATGGTTTCAGCAATGCCCTATGATGATCATACTTATTTTGTCAACAATACTTTGCAAGGAGCCTCTGATTTTCTCATGGCAGAAGGAGAACAATATGATTTAATTACTCTGTTGATGTGGAAAGGTGTGGAACGGATGTTGAAAAATGACAAGTTACTTTTAAAGGGCATTGATCTATCAAGCAATCAGTTATCAGGAGAAATTCCAACAGAACTTGTGAGTTTGGTTGAATTGGTTACCTTGAATTTATCAAGAAATAATTTATCAGGTGAAATTCCTCTAAAAATTGGTAATCTTGCATCACTAGAATTTCTTGATTTGTCTAGAAACCATCTATTTGGTTTGATTCCTTCTAGTCTTACACAAATCAACCGTTTGTCTATGTTGGATTTGTCTCATAACAATTTGTCTGGAGAGATTCCAATTAGCACACAATTGCAGAGTTTCAATGCCTCAAGTTATGAAGAAAACCAAGATCTTTGTGGGCCACCTCTTGAGAAAATGTGTTTCAAAGGAAAATCATGGCAAACATCTTCAGCAAAAACCAAAGAAGATGATCATGATCCTTTCTACCAAGCATTTTACATGAGCATGGGATTGGGATTTTTTGTTGGATTTTGGGGCATCTTTGGCACCATTCTGTTCAATCGCTTTTGGAGACATGCTTACTTCAAATTCTTGAACAAGTTGACAGACAAAGTTATGTCAAGGTGGTATTAAGTGCGGTTGAATGCACCAAGTTGTTTGAACTATGAAGGCTAGCTTCATTTCATTGGTAATGTTTTGTGACACCTAAAAAAGAAAATTGAATGTGTGATGCTTTGTAACAATTTTGCCTTTCACTTGTCTCATTCTTTAACGAGAAAGTTTAAGTGGAAAGGTGGGGTTTGGTAATGTGTATCATATAGGTGTTTTGCATTTGTGCTTTAATACTTTGATAAATGACAAATAAAAAATAACTTAATGTGTTATGTTTTTTACTTTTAAAAGCCAGATGTATTGATATATTATTTAAAAATTATAATTTTAATATAATTCTATAAATTGAAAGTAAAAAAAAAATGCTTTAACTTTTAGCTTTTGTTCCATATATTTGTAGCATATAAGATGCATCATGCATGTGTACAAACATAGATATATAATTACAATAATTATGTTGACCGCAACTCCACAAGGTTAAGCCATTGACTAGGTCGATTGCATTGCAGGATTGCAGCTTCGACGTAATTTAATCAGAGTTAAAAGTAAATAAAAAAGCTGCTGTAGATATCAAGAGTAGACATATATAATTCAGAGTCCGTTGAACTTGTTTTGCACTCACTTCAGAATTTCTAGTCAAAGCAACTTGCTTGTATTGTTGATGAATTATGAGTTTGAGCGCAATCATGCCGATGAATGCGAGTTGTGGAGCCATATTACTTACAGTTATGGTGGTGTCGATGTTGCATGTTGGAGTTGTTACGAGTGGGTGCATAGAGAGGGAGAGGCAAGCACTGCTGGATTTCAAGGCAGCCGTGGTTGATGACTACGGCATGCTCTCTTCGTGGAAGGGTCGTGATTGCTGCCACTGGAACGGTGTTGGCTGCAGCAACCTCACTGCCCATGTTATCAGTCTCGACCTTCACGGTGACGTCATCTTAACGAGATATTCCTACTTAGAACGACTTTTGAGAGGTAAGATTCCCAGCTCGTTAGTGGAATTGCAGCATCTGAGGTACTTGAACCTCAGTGTCAATCGTTTTGAAGATAACCATATCCCTGAATTCTTTGGTAACCTCACCAGCTTGAGGTATCTTGATTTGTCATTTTGTCACTTTGGT
Source organism: Arachis duranensis (assembly GCF_000817695.3). Lineage (NCBI taxonomy): Eukaryota > Viridiplantae > Streptophyta > Magnoliopsida > Fabales > Fabaceae > Arachis > Arachis duranensis. Next base: position 105,548,527 of record NC_029776.3, read on the forward strand.
GGAAGAATTCCAACTCAATTTGGATCTCTTCCTCATTTAACATACTTGGATCTTCTTGGCAATGATTTAGAGGGTTCAATCCCTTATCAACTTGGAAATCTGTCCAAGTTGCAGTATCTTGATCTCTCGGAAAATGCTTTACAAGGAACAATACCATCTCAACTTGGGAACCTTTCAAGTTTGCACGAGCTTTACCTTGAGGATACAAGTGATTCTCTCAAAATGAATGATGATGGAGAATGGTTATCCACTCTTACCTCTTTAACCCATCTTGGCTTGACCTCTATATTGAATCTCAACAATTCTTATAAGTGGATACAAGCCATCAGTAATATCTCCACACTAACAGAACTCAGCCTAATCGATTGTGCACTTTCAGATCATTTTATCTCTTCACAAACACCAAGTCTTTCAATGTTCAAATTTCCTAGTTCTCTTTCTGTCTTGGATCTTTCTTATAACACCTTCACTCCTTCCCTGTTATTCCAATGGTTGTCCAATGTCACTTCCAACCTTGTTGAACTTCACCTTGAACTTGACCTTGTTTCCGGCCTCTTAAGGAGTTCCACCCCTGCCACATCAAATCATTTTGACATCACAATGCAATCACTTGAGCGGCTTCACATATCTTATTATCAATTCACGGCCAGGGATTTCAAATCCTTTGCAAATATATGCACCTTATCTTTTTTGTCGGTGTTCGAGAGTAATTTGACTGAAGATTTGGAATCAATTCTTCATAATCTCTCAGCTGGCTGTGTCGTTCACTCACTTCAAGAATTGGATTTGAGCTATAGTCAAATCATTGGCTCAATACCTGATGACCTTTCAATATTCCCGTTTTTAAAAGACTTGTCCCTTGATTTTAATCAGTTAAGAGGAAAAATAGCTGACAATATCAGGTTGCCGTCTCAGTTAAAGGCTTTGTCCATCAGTTCGAACTCTATAGAAGGTGGAATTCCAAAGTCATTTGGAAACATATGTACTTTGGAATCATTAGACTTGTCTTATAACAATATGATAGGAGAGCTACCAGTTGCAATCCAGCACTTGTCTGGATGCTCAAGTCTACAGTACTTGGATCTCAGCAATAATAAATTCAACGGAACCTTGCCTGACATCACATCAATATTCCCATCTTTAATAACATTATCTTTGTCCGAAAATAAGCTAAATGGAAAGGTTCCCGAAGAAATTCGTTTTCCATTGCAGTTGGAGACTTTGATGATGAACTCAAACTCCTTGGAAGGTGTGATCACAGAATCTCATTTTTATAATTTGTCTAACTTGAAGGTCTTGGACTTATCTGGCAACTCATTCGTTTTAAAAATTAATCCTGATTGGATTCCACCTTTTCAGTTGCAAGTGATAAATTTGCAACATTGCATGCTGGGTCCGTATATTCCAAAATGGTTGCAGACACAGAAAAACTTGATCCAACTTGATATTTCCAATGCTGGAATTTCGGATATCACTCCAGAGTGGTTTTGGGCTCTATCAACAAGGCTATACACAATGAACATTTCGTACAACAATCTCACCGGAACAATTCCGAATTTTGCATTGAGGCTTGCGGGATATCCTTCTATATCTCTAGCTGCAAATCAATTTGAAGGCTCAATCCCGCTATTTTTACGAAGAGCTGTGTCCCTGGATCTGTCCAACAATAAATTTTCAGATGTTACTTCATTTGTATGTGCCAATGATACAGCTGAAAGATTAGACCAATTAGATATTTCAAACAATCATTTATCTGGTCAAATCCCTGATTGTTGGGAAAATTTTAAATCATTAGTTTATATAGATGTGAGTAACAATAATTTTTCTGGACAAGTCCCCACTTCAATGGGATCAGTTCTTGAGCTTCGTGTATTGATATTAAGAAACAATAGCTTGATGGGAGAGCTTCCTTTCTCGATGAAGCATTGCAAAAATTTAGTGATGCTGGATGCAGGAGAGAACAAATTATCAGGAATCATTCCTTCTTGGATTGGAAGCAGCTTACAACAACTGCAAATGTTAAGCTTGCGGAAAAATCACTTTTTTGGAAGCATACCATTATCTCTTTGTTTTCTAAATGGCATTCGCTTCTTGGATCTCTCGGTTAATCAGCTGTGGGGCCCAATTCCCAAATGTTTCATTAACTTCACTGCAATGACCACCCAAGAAAGGTTCTTAACAGATTCCCATCATCATTCTTATATTGTCAACGACACCATTATACGGCATATGTATAATTATGATATAATTGCTTTGTTAATGTGGAAAGGTGTAGAACACATATTTGAGAATGATAAGTTGCTTCTCAAAGGTATTGATCTCTCAAGTAATCAATTATCTGAAGACATTCCAACAGAACTTGGGAATTTAGTTGAATTGGTTGCATTGAATTTATCAAGAAATAACTTGACAGGAATAATTCCCTCAGAGATCGGAAGGCTAGTATCTCTAGAATTTCTCGATTTGTCGAGAAACCACTTGTTTGGCTCCATTCCTTCTAGTCTTGCAAAAATTGACCGTCTCTCAATGTTAGATGTGTCACACAATAATTTATCTGGGATGATTCCAATTGGCACACAATTGCAGAGCTTTAATGCCACAAGTTATGAAGAAAATCAAGATCTATGTGGGCTACCTCTTGAAAAGTTGTGTTTTGTAAAAGAACCGCATCAAGAATCTGTGGTTAAAACCCAAGATGAGGATGATGATTTTCTTCAAACATTCTTTATGAGCATGGGATTGGGATTCTTTGTTGGATTCTGGGGGATCTTTGGCACTATCCTCTTCAATCGCTCATGGAGACATGCTTACTTCCGATTCTTGAACAACATAACAGAAAAAGTTATGTCAAGGTGGCAACGGTGGTGATAAATGCAGCAACTACTAGCTTGATTGGTAATACCTTCTCTTTTATTTATTTTAAGTTGATCTTATTTCGATTTTTTTATATGAAATATTGTTCAACCTATGGACTTTGAATGATGTTAATGGTTTCTTATCTTTTCACTGATAGCGGGATCGGCGATCATGTGCCGGCATCATTCTAGTCAGGAAGCAAATAAAGCTGCAGTACTTTTAATTTAAGTGATCAATAAAACTTAGTCGTTCGTGAAGTGTGTGTGAGAAACTTTAAAAGTAAATAAAATGAGTTGTGTATTTGTAACTAAGTACTAGTGAGTGTTACTTATTGATATATCAGTTTGTATTTGTGAATTGTAACTACCGGTTACCAATCAGTGTTCTGATGTATTTGGTTTAGACAAGAGAATATGATATCTATTTTATATCTTTCATGGGATAATGATCATCAAATCATTTTTGCATGGTAATGAATTTTCTTGAAAAGCTTGACTAAAAAGAGAATGGCTTGAACAACAGCAACTCAATATGGCTTTACTGAATTCAACTAAGTAGGAAGATGGGATAATGTTAAACAATCATTATTTCAGATGGATCATAGTCATGCATGTGACATAGTTGTTTGAGATTTTGGTGCATTTGTTTGCATAACATTTATCTCACGTTCGCTCTTGCATATGTGTAAGCCACAAGAACTCTGTTTTTTTTCCTGTTTTGGACGCCTACTTCTACTTCCATGCATTCATCATGACTGTATCCAACAAACCTAAAATTCTTTTCTTTAATTTGCAGTTGTTGCATCCAAAACACGCGGTGTTATAGTGAACACATTTGAGAACTTATTAGAACCAAGACGCCTCAAAGCGAATTCTGAAGGTTCAGCACGCATGCTCATTTGTCCAACACCACCAGTTTTCTACGTGGGACCTTCACTTGCAACAAAATCAAAATCACAAACGCGGGTTGTGCATGATAATGAATGCACGAGTTGGTTGAACATGAAAACCTAGTAAAAGTGAGTGTTGTCTTTCTTTGTTTTAGAAGCATGCACGACGTTTATGTACTGTTATCCAAAGAGCAGTAACATGAAATGGCCTATCCGTTGGAGAGAAGTAGCCAAAGGTTCTTGTGGCTCGTGTGAAAGCGAGTTAGGGTTGCCATGGATGAAGATGAGTCTTCTCATCTTGCATTCAGTATTCACCCACCTTCTCAATCACATTTAATCCGCAAAAAGTACTAAAAGACCTATGTATTTCGTTATGGATCTTATAACAAATATTATACATTTTTTCACTCTAAAATTATCTTAATTAAATATGTCAAATTATCAAGATTCTAAAATTGGTTCATCGAACCAGTTCAAACATCATAATCTTTTCTTACTTACCTAAAGTCACCAGTTTAATTCTCACTCTTAACTTAAAAAAAAAAAAGATTGGTTGATCGATCCAGTCGCAGCACAACTTCTTGCAACATGTATATAGACACACATTAAGTTATACCATTTATAAAAAAGAAAAGTACAAGGAGTGAACTACCAGTCAAACATTGAACAACTCAATTAATAATGATTAATTTTAAATAATTTTTTTAAATTTAAAATTTAATTAATTGACATTAATGGTATTTTTGAATCAAAATTTGTCCTAATTATTTTCACTTCCATTCACCATTCACAACACAAACCCACAAATTCTAATCAATTTTCCCAATGTCCCATGCTGCCGTGGTTTCGCCCTCGCGGCCCTAGTGTCACCGCTGCACTGTCCTCGTGCGCCATCGCCGGTCGTCTTTACATCCTTCTTCGCTACCTCATATGTCGTTCGCGCTGGAAAGACAACCACCATCGTGCTTCTACTTCACCCTACTCACGTCCCATTGCGACTCCCCATCGCTCGCCACTCGCACCCCATGATTCTCCATCCGTCGCGATGCAGCCACCACCAGATCCCCATTTGCGACGCGCGATCAACTACTCCGATCCATGGCGACTCCTCCACTCGTTGCAATATGCCACTGCGAGTCCCCCCACTGTCCACGCAATGCCGTCCAAAATGTCGTCGCTGGCCGTCCTGCGGCTCTTTTTCTCCTCCTATTTGGTTTTGAATGATTTTTTTAACTAGTTTTTATGTTTCTTTTTTCTACATTACGGATAATTCTTTTTATTAGTTATAGATGATTTTTTTTATGTTTTGTATGTTTTTTTTTTAGGATTTGGATGATTTTTTATTAGTTTTGGATGATTCTTTTTCCTATGTTTTGTATGTTTTTTTCTTAGCATTTTGATGATTCTTTATCTTATATTTTGGTATTTTTGTTTTCTGGAATTTCAATTTTTTTTTGGAAAGAGAAATTAGTGTTTGCGTAATAAATGGTAAAAGGTAAATTAAAGTAAGAAAAGGTAATTAATAATCATTAATTTTGTATTTTTTTAAAAAAATTAAATAATTACTAATTATATAATTCAAAAATATTTATTTGCTTATTGTTGGCTAGACTCTTTTTAGTTCTCTANTTTTTTTAAATTAAATTTAATAAAATATATTTATATATAATATATAATAGTTAAATTTAATGAACGAGTTTAATGTGCACATGGTATTTTTTCTAACATCACAATTATTTGTGTATTCATGTATATCAAATCAATGTCATAATAAGTCTTTGTGCTAGTTAATAGTAAACATAGTGCGATACATGAGACTAACTAGTTTTCTATAGATTAAAAAGATCAAATATGATGGATATTCAATAAAGATTTTATAATTATTTTTAGGTAATTTTTTTATTATTAAACAGGGAATTATAAAGTTAAATTGTAATATATTATAAAAATATTATTTTTATTTAAAATATAACTAAATAAATATATCATACTTATTTTAAATATATTTATGAACAGATATTTTTTATATCTTTATTAATTAGCGTAGGTGCAAAAAGTATTATCTAAGTATAATAGATGCATCATGGGTGGATGTGTACAAAGTTAAATATAGTAGTACCAAAGCTAAATATAATTAGTAATAATTTTGTTGACTGTGTTAATGAATTATATTTCGAATAATATATGACATAATTTTTTTTATATTCATTTAAGAGGTATTGGGTTCGAGTCTTTCTATCTTCACTAAAAAAATTGTTGACCGCAATTTTAAAATATTAAAAATGTATTTCCGTTGCATTAAGGTACTCTTAGCCACTACATTCAACATTTATTTTTCTTTTACCAACTTTATCTTTTATATATATTGATGTTATTACATTATTTATAAAATTCTTATTATTTCTCTCTATATGAATTCTTTTTTTATTATTTATTATTTATATTTTTTATTAATTTTTTATTTCACATTATATATTTTTATAATTATAATTTTTGTGTATTATATTTATTATTATCTTTTTATAATAGAATTTATTGATCCCATTAGATAATAATAATAATAGTTAAAAATTATAATGTACTAAAAAAGAGTACTAAGAGTATTAAAAATATACTATATAAAAAATATATAAGAAAAAAATATAAAAAAAATTAAACATGTATAAAAAAATAATATTATAATTTAATGTCACGTCCTTTTAAGTAATTAAGTAATTATCTATCTAAAAGTAAGTAATTTTAATTAATATTATCCAAACAATATTTATTTTATCAAATCAATTTTGGTAAAAAATTGTCAAACATAAATCATATCGACAAAAACTTACTTCTATTCAAAATCAATTCTATAAATCACTCTTATGCGATCTTATTCAAACTCTAATTTGACTAACCACAAGCCAAACATACGCTAAGTCATTGACTACGGCAATTGCATTGCAGGCTTGCAAGGTCGACGTAATTTAATAAGAGTAAAAAAAAAAAACAGCTGTAGATATCAAGAGTAGACATGTATAATTCAAGGTTCATTGTGTGTTTATGCCGATGGATCCAAGTTGTGGAGCCACATTTATGGTTATCGTGGTGTTGATGTTGCATGTTGGAGTGAGTGGGTGCCTTGAGAGACAGAGGGGAGTATAGAATGGATCGTCCTCATTGATCAAAGTTGAAAGTTCAAGCATGGATAACTGTATATCAAAGAAGATGGTGAAGGTAGGGTCATTTACCTTGACTTGTTGATGGATAGAATCCAGTTAGTTTCGCTTAGTTACTTATTGTTAAAAGAAGTGATTTGATAGCTGAAAATGTGGCAAGGCATCTTCCATATATCTGCATTGAAAAGAACGACCTTGCACAATTAATGACTACGCGGAAAGAAAGAAAAATACGGGTGTAGGAATGGCTAACAGCAGTGCTTACATATGTGATGATTTGCATTGCTACCACACTCAGCCAAGTATCATTCTCGATTTCATACTTCACTTGTGATGAGCGTGGTCATGATGAGGATGAATCTGAATCCTGTTCCGTTCATGATTCTGATTGAAACTGCATTACTATTTATTATGATGCTGCTGTTGGCAGGAGGAGCAGGAGGAGTAGGAGGAGAGGTGAAGTGCGCAGAGAGGGAGAGGCAAGCATTGCTGGATTTCAAGGCCGCCATGGTTGATGACTATGGCATGCTCTCGTCGTGGAAGGGCCGTGATTGCTGCCATTGGAACGGTGTTCGCTGCAGCAACCTCACTGCCCATGTAATCAGTCTCGACCTTCACGGTGACTCCATCGGAAATGAATATTTCTACTTTGAACGATTTTTGAGAGGTAAGATTCCCAGCTCGTTAGTGGCATTGCAGCACCTCAGGTACTTGAACCTCAGCTTCAATGGTTTTGAAGACTACCATATCCCTGAATTCTTTGGTAACCTCACCAGCTTGAGGTATCTTGACCTGTCCAATTGTTACTTTGATGGAAGAATTCCAAGTCAAATTGGATCTCTTTCACATTTAACATACTTGAATCTTCATGCTAATAACTTAGAGGATTCAATCCCTTATCAACTTGGAAATCTGACCAAGTTGCAGTATCTTGATCTCTCAAGAAATGCTTTACAGGGAATAATACCATCTCAACTTGGGAACCTTTCAAGCTTGCACGAGCTTTACCTTGACGGTACACGTGGTTCTCTCAAAATGAATGATGATGGACAATGGTTATCCACTCTTACCTCTTTAACCCATCTTGACTTGCGCTCTATATTGAATCTCAACAATTCCTATAAGTGGATACAAGCCATCAGTAATATCTCCACACTAACCAAACTCATCCTATTCGATTGTGCACTTTCAGATCATTTTATCTCTTCACAAACACTAAGACTTTCCAAGTTCAAATTTCCTAATTCTCTTTCAGTCTTGCGTCTTTCTTATAACACCTTCACTCCTTCCCTGTTATTTCAATGGTTGTCCAATGTCACTTCCAACCTTGTTGAACTTCACCTTGAACTTGACCTTGTTTCCGGCCTCTTAAGGAGTTCCACCCCTGCCACATCAAATCATTTTGACATCACAATGCAATCACTTGAGCGGCTTCACATATCTTATTATCAATTCACGGCATTATTATCAAATCAGGGCCAGGGATTTCAAATCCTTTCCGAATATATGCACCTTATCTTTTTTACAGGTCTTTGGTAGCGATTTGACTGAAGATTTGGAATCAGTTCTTCATAATCTCTCAGCTGGCTGTGTCACTCACTCACTTCAAGAGTTGTATTTGGGCGATAACCAGATGACTGGCTCAATACCTGATGACCTTTCAATATTCCCATTTTTAAAAGAGTTGGACCTTTCGGGTAATCAGTTAAGAGGGAAAATACCTGACAATATCAGGTTGCCATCTCAGTTAAAGGCTTTGTCCATCAGTTGGAACTCTATAGAAGGTGGAATTCCAAAGTCATTTGGAAACACATGTAGTCTCGCATCATTAGACTTGTCCCACAACACTTTGACGGCAGAGCTTCCAGTTGCAATCCAGCACTTGTCTGGATGCGCAAGATATTCACTCCAATATTTGAATCTCGAAGATAACCAATTCAACGGAACTTTGCCTGACATCTCAATTTTCCCATCTTTAACAGATTTATATTTGTTGGGCTCTATCAACAAGGCTAGTCAGCATGAACATTTCATACAATAATCTCAGTGGTGTGATTCCAGATTTTCCATTAAGATTTACAGAATACCCTTCCATATCTCTAGCTGTAAACCATTTTGAAGGCCCAATCCCGCCATTTTTACGTAGAGCTCAATCCCTTGATCTCTCTAGCAATAAATTTTCAGATTTGGCTCTTTTTGTATGTACCAATGATACAGCTGAAAGATTAGGCCAACTAGATATTTCAAATAATATTTTCTCAGGCCAAATCCCAAACTGTTGGAGCAACTTCAAATCATTGGCCTATATAGATGTGAGTAGCAATAATTTCTCTGGACAAGTTCCCTCTTCAATGGGATTAGTTGTTAAGCTTCATGTATTGATATTGAGAAACAATAGCTTTACAGGAGGGCTGCCCATTTCACTGAAGAATTGTACAAACTTAGTGATGCTAGATGCAGGAGACAACAGGTTATCAGGAATTATTCCTCCTTGGATTGGAAGCAGCTTACAACAATTGGAGATGTTAAGCTTGCGAGAAAATCTCCTTTCTGGAAGTGTACCATCAGCTTTTTGTTCTCTTACAAGCCTCCACTTCTTGGATCTATCAGGTAACCATATCAAGGGACAAATTCCAAAATGTTTCAAGAATTTCACAGCAATGGCTCATGAAGAGATCATACAAGATCCTTTCTCTCATTCTTATACTGTTCCCCACATTAATGGCCCCAGGTATCTCTATAATTATGACATAATTACTTTGTTGATGTGGAAAGGTACAGAACAAAATTTCAACAATGATAAGTTACTTCTAAAAGGTATTGATCTCTCAAGTAATCACTTGTCAGGAGACATTCCATCAGAACTTGAGAATTTGGTGGAGCTAGTTTCATTGAATTTATCAAGAAATAACTTGACAGGAAAAATTCCTTCAGGAATTGGAAGGTTGTTATCATTGGAGTCGCTTGATTTGTCAAGAAACCATTTATTTGGCTCCATTCCTTCTAGTCTTGCACAAATTAGTTTTCTCTCTGTGTTGGATTTATCACATAATAATTTGTCTGGACAAATTCCAACTGGCACACAGTTGCAGAGTTTCAATGCCTCAAGCTACGAAGAAAATCAAAATCTCTGTGGGTTACCTCTTGAAAACATGTGTCCCAAGGAAGAGCCACGTCAAGAATCTTTGGTTAAAACCCAAGATGAGAATGATGGTTTTATTCAAGCATTCTTTGCAAGCATGGGATTGGATTCTTTGTCGGATTCTGGGGGATCTTTGGCACTATTCTCTTCAATAGCTCATGGAGACATGCTTACTTCCGGTTCTTGAACAACATAACAGAAAAAGTTATGTCAAGGTGGCAATGGTGGTGATAAATACAACAAGTACTAGCTTGATTGGTAATACTTTTTTTTTTTTATTTATTTCAAGTTGATCTTATTTCAATTTTTTGTTGATATGAAATATTGTTCAACCTATGAACTTTGAATGATGTTAATGGTTTCTTATCTTTTCACTGATAGTGGATCGGCGACCATGTGCCCACATCATTTTAGTCAGGAAGCAAATAAAGCAGCAGTACTTTCAAATGATGAATAAAACTAATTAGTCGTTCATGAAGTGAGTGTGTGAAACTTTAAAAGTAAATAAAATGAGTTGTGTATTTGTAACTAAGTACTAGTGAGTGTTACTTATTAATATATCAGTTTGTATTTGTGAATTGTAACTACCAGTTACCAATCAATGTTGTGATATTTGGTTTAGACAAGAGAATATGATATCTATTTTATATCTTTCATGGGATAATAGTCATCAAATCATTTTTGCATGGTAATGAATTTTCTTGAAAAGCTTGATTAGCAGCTCAATATGTGTTATACCCACGAAAAAAAAAAAAAAGGAAACAGAAGTGCATAGTCACGTGGGTGGCACATGTCCCCACTTAAACCCCTTCCCCCCTCATTCTCTCGAGCCTTCCCTGATCCCCCCCCTCTCTTTTATTTTCATTTCCTTCATACAAATCAAAACCAAACCCTCTCTTTTCCTTCATCTCCTCTTCCATTTCATCTTTTTCATTTCAAAATCTTCATCCAACCACAACACACCAGATTTCATTTTACCCTTTTATTTTATCTCTATTTTAATATATCATCTATATTCAAAGTAAATTTTTATTTTTCACAACCCCAAATCAAGAAGCTCATACTAATGAGTGAAGGAAGCATTCAAATTTGAGTTCCAATTATTATTGAGGCTTCAAGGTAACTCTTTGACTCAATAATTAGCCATATTCCCAATTTTTGTCATCTATATATTTATGGGTATGTATAAATCCGAATTAGGGTTATTAGGGTTAGAAAATTTGGGGCTTTTGTCAAGGTGAGTAAGATTATGTTAATTGACAATATTAGTAGCTCACAAATATCATTATTGTCATATTTCTAGAGTTGTAGAATTATTGGACATCATTTGGTAGCTCGTTGACGCGCTCAGAGTTGCTTCCGGTTCTTTTGAATCAAGTTGTGAGTGGATATTATATCTATAATTGTTTTTAAATATATTATTATCAATATCTATGTTGAATCATTAATTTTGGAGTTTGAAAATATTTTATTATTGTGATTTCTGAATTTTTGAAAATAAATATTGATTTGTGAAACTTACAATTTTATAAAAATACACACGAGATGATATTTATATATTTTGTAAAGCATACATGTTTTTTTTTTATTTGACTTTATTAAATTTTAATTAAATTTTAGTATGCATTCTTATATATAT